>NW_012150330.1:378749-389357 GCF_000956105.1 Propithecus coquereli | reverse complement strand
CCTACCATAGTTCCCACCTTGAATCCTTTTATTAATTTTATAAGGGGCATTTTCATTCGAAAGATCTATAAGAAATTACACCCTCTAAATTAAATGTAACTATTTTAAAATAAAGAGCTTTCTTGTATTCATTAACTATTTAAATATATCTTGTGCTGCTATAATCCATGATAGCCAACGACATGATGGATCTCACAGTATTTTGAAATATAGAAACAGACCTATATGTTTATAATGCAGTGATTGTACCAGGTAATACAAAGGAATAACTATTTTGACTCAAAATACATATTACGAGAGAAAAATCAAATACAATACATTGGAACAAATGTGAATTGAGTGATTGCATAACTTAATTATCCTTCCAGCCATTCTAAGGAACATAAATGGGATGAAAGCAATTATGTGAGTAACTCTAATTGAATAATAGAGATGGAAACCCTAAAGATATTCACAATATAATTGAAACTTTTAAAATACCAAAAATTGTGTTACACATTCTAAAAAACTAAGAATCTATAATAAAGTAATTATAACAAGTTTTTTAGATTATCTGAATTAGTGATAATTGTTCACTTTCATTCAATATTATTTTATTTGTGAGTGCATATTATAATCTTTCTCAATATTTCCATTCTTCCCTTTTTATCACGATAAAAAGGCACAATGTGTAGGAAGTATGGAGAATTTTTATTAAAATAGAAAACTGTCTTTAAAAATACTTACTTTGCCTTCTCAAGAATTGGTGTGGGGTATAGAGGAAATGCAAAAAGAGGAGACAATAATCTGGCTCTCAAACTTTATATTTCGATATGTTTGTATTTGAAGTTAAAATATATTTAATCGCATTTTTAAATTGACATTTTTAATTTATTAAACATTTTATTCTGTTTAAAAGTTTAAGTTTGCTGTAATACTGGATGTTATACTGAATTTTTATTTTAACTAATATTACAAAAGTGATGATTAATTATAGTCCACACAAGTTACATTTATGAAAAAGAGGACATTGTCATTTGTTTTATCTTAGATCTAAGTGGTTATTACAAATCACAGGAATCTCTTTTATTTTTATATTATTAATTAGATTCTACATGTGTCTGGGCACGGTGGCTCACACCTGTAATCCTAGCACTCTGGGGGGCCAACATAGGAGGGTCACTTGAGCTCAGCAGTTCGAGACCAGCCGGAGCAAAAGCTAGACCACGTCTCTACTAAAAGTAGAAAAATTAGCCTGGTGTCATGGCATGCAACTGTAGTCTCAGCTACTTGGGAGGCTGAGGCAGGAGGATCCCTTCCAGGAGTCTGAGTTGCAGTGAGCCATCATGACGCCACTGCACTCTACCCGGGCAAGAGAGTGAGACTCTGTCTCAAAAAAAAAAACAAAAAAACCTACATGTGATGTTATCAGTTTTGATAATTTGATCATAATTTCCTTCAGTATTTAAAGTTACTTGCCTAAAGCAAGTGCTACTGCTTTTATCTTCAAATTCCAAGTTGCATAATATGTTTTTTATTCCATACCTGTTCAATGAAATGAGTATCTATGTTTATTGTTAAAGCGCATTTGTTGATTGCTGGAGAATTATAGATATAATCATATTAAATTATCAAACTGTAGCAGGTGATTTTTAAAAAATGCAAAAACCTCACATATTCTCAGAAAAGATAAGATAATCCCTTTTTCCCCATATAAGAAACATTTCTCTAAATAAATGAGTCTCTTGTAATGTCAAGCAATTGCTTTGGCAAAAAAATGGTGCTAGAGCATAAAAAATTAATTCAGTTTATAGAAGACTGTTAAAGCCCGACAAGTTTTATTCCCAAAATAAATAAAGGTCTGTCATTGTAGGTTCCTCTCAGGCTTTAGCAATCTTTCACACAAGATATTATCTGTAATTTCATTCAAAAAACAAACTTGAATGCTTTTTACACTACATAAAAATGTGTATTTATATATATTTATATTTAATTCCTATATATCAAGTGAATTTTTCTGTTAGAGAGTGGTTTAAGTTAGGTAATTGGTGAGAAATAAGAAAACGTAGCCCACAGATTACTTTCAGATTGAAATGCTGCTATAAGGAGGCTTACATTGCAAGACGTCTTTCCTTGCACAGTAGGAGACCTACCCTTTGTGAACTATAGCCCTGAACAGGCTTCTAATATCATGATTTTTTTAACCTTTCAGAAAGCCGCTCAATATCTACAGATTCTATGAAGCAGAAGTCATGCTGATTTCTAAAAGGTTTTAAAAAAATTGGGGTCCAAAAGAATTCTGCTCTGACCAAATTTTGTGCGGAATCCACAGCAACAAATTTCCATTGTGTTTTAAGTCTTCAGTGGAGACTGAATCCAATCTGCTGCTAAAGCAGCCCCTCCTATCCCCACCATCCTCTCTATTCTATCTCCCACTTGCTGCAGAAAGAGTCTTTTGTATGGCTTTAGTAGAATGATGAGCTTCCCCCACCCCAATCTGGTAGAGCCTTCTCTTCAGTTTGTTTTAAAAACGTATTGGTTGTATTATGTAGGCCCAGTGCCTCAGAAAAACAAACAGGTAAGAGCATCGAATGGGAAAACCTTATGTGCTCCAGGAGTGAAAAACCTGCTATTGTCACATAGCACTGACCTGTCCATTGATCTCCCTGAGCCTCAGTTTTTCACTTATATAATTGCATATTTGAATAAGATAACTTGCCAGTTTGCTAACAGATTATTTCATTCTAAAATAAAACAGTTTTTAATTTGGATTATCCAATGTTTTCTCTCTGAATTCCTATAAAAGAGTTGATATACCTAACAAATAGTATTTCACTGTGAAACATATAATTTATACACCTTAGCAATTTAGTAGTCACAACCCACTAAATATATCTTTTGCTAATATTCTATTTTTATGTGAAGTAATCTTATAATTTGATTTTTGCCACTCTGGAGGTATTGTTTAAGAAAATATCTTCATTAAAAAATTACCAATAGCAATCTACTTTTTATTATGTAGCTACCTTTAGATTTCTTTCCTAAATAGTAATTTTCAATATACTACATGATATGTTGAAATAGATTGATCCTGTATGACTGATACGGTCATTCTCTTCTCTTTATTCCCATCAAGGATTTTTTTCTTCTGGTTTATATAAGCTCACTGTTATCTCAAACACTACCTAAGAAAACACCACATCCTCATTCATAACATGGGTTTAGATTCATACATCCCACACTTACCTTTTTCACATAGCTGTGCAAAGAATTACCGCGATTAATATAATCATGCTTTGGAACATTATTTTTCTCACCATAATTGTTAGAAAAATTCACTGAGTTGTTATTTATTTGTCCAAGTTGGAAAAAAGTTCAAAACAGAATAAATCATAATATTTTAAAAATAGACACTGCATAGAATTTTATAAGTGGGTGACAATATTGAGACAATGTAAACTATTAACAGATGTTTAGAATGAGCAATATAGAAAAAATATAAATATGAGAATTTTGTTTTGAAATTCAACATTGTGTGATGCTATGTAAATATTGGAGATCAAACGATATCTGTGAAAGGGAAGGTAATTTATCATGCAATAATTTAAAAGGAGCTGATCTGGTAGAAAGGAGAGGACAGAGTTATTCCCAAAACAATGAAAAAGAAATGAACTTGAGTGTTGGTTTTGTCCTATTAATAATAGGCGTATCTTTCAATAAATATACGCACTAACATTTTTCAGTGTAGGAAGTACACAGTCCAGAGAAAAACTGTCTCAAGCACTGGAATTGATGGGCAATATTATATTTTAGGAAATGTAAAGGTCACTTATTCAAACATAGAATAAAACTGTATTGATGATTAGATCTAGGAGGCTATGTAGCCAGAAAATTGCCGCATCAGATCACTGTTGCATATATGCAGTCTCCCTCCCACCTCACATACATAAGCACACTCAAATACACAAATGCTAGCTTTTAGATGACGAGTTGGAGTAGAGGAAAAGCTTAACTCAGAGCTTAATTTATAATAAAATAAGTTTTAAAACATATTTCTAACTTCAGATGCTTGCTAATTTTTAAAACTTTGTCTATTTTTATAAAGTGAATCAGAGCAATTAGAAAAGATTTGAATTCATATTGCTTTTTTGTGGTAAAATGTAATTTTCATTAACAATTCTCTCTAAGCTACTTTGCACTTTAATAAAAATATTTGGTGCAGGAACTGCATTAGTGTGTTGAGCCCTGAGAATGCAGTGCTCTTCAGGCTGGCAGTTACTTTCTGACCACTCACACACCACAGCTTCATTGTGCTTGCTCTGATTCTTAATAAAGAGGATGAAATTGATAAGAAATTGACAAAAAGAAATTTGCCTTTCTTTTATAAGTTACATTTGTTGTCAAGGTGAATTGAGTTAAATAAAAATGCATGCCAGATACATTATAAAATTTTTAAAATATATTTATTTTATCATTATATTTCTCCCCATATAACCTCGCCATATTATAAAATGGGCAGTTTAAATGGATTGATTAATGTTTGCTGTTCATTGGGGACATTAGCAGAAAGAACATCCACTACTTCCTAATATCACAGGTTAATTGCTAATATTCCCTAGGATTTATCCTTGTTCATATTATCTTCTTGCTTTACATGATCTCCTTGATTTTGATTTATATCCTGTCAGCTTAATTATATTTTCACCCTAAATTCTCTCTAGAGCTCACACAGTATTATCTATTCTTTGATCAATCTTTCTACTCAGATGCCCCTGTCACTCCAGCCAGATATATCTAACATGAACTTCTCTCCTTTTCCATCAACTCATACACGTTCACTTCTTATTTCTCATTTAGCTTTAACTGTCATCATCCGCTTTAATTTCCCACATCTGTTTATAAGCATGGCTCTTTCAGTGGACTTTAAAGTCCTAAAGGAAGGTCTGTCTTATTCAACTCTATATTACTAGTTTTATGGGATAGTTGATCCTGCAATCCGATTACTGAACATCTACGGAAAGGAAAAAAGATATTCTATAAAAAAGACATCTGCACTTGAATGTTTATAGCTGCACAATTCACAATTGCAAAGATGGAAACAATCCAATTGCCCATCAATACATGAATGGATTAATAAAATGTGGTATATGTATACCATGGAGTTCTACTCAGCCTTAAAAAACAAGGGTGAACTAGCACCTCTTGTATTATCCTGGATGGAGCTGGAGCCCATTCTACTAAGTGAAGTATCATGAGAATGGAAAAACAAGCAGCACGTGTACTCACCATTAAATTGGAACTAATTGTTCAACACTTATGTGCATATATGGTAGTAACATTCATCAGGTGTTGGGCAGGTGGTGGGGAGGAGAGATGGGTATATTCACACCTGATGGGTGTGGTGAGCACTGTAGTGGTGATTTAATGCCTTTTGTAACATTCTTGATGGAACTGGAGACCATCCTTTTAAGTGAAGTATCGCAAGAACAGAAAAACAAAAACCACATGAACTCACTACTAAATTGGAACTAATAGATCAACACTCATGTACACATATGGTAGTAAAATTCAGTGGAAATCAAGGAGGTGGGAGGAGGGAGGAAGGGATGGATGAATTCACACCTAATGTGTACAGTGGCACAGTATCTGGGTGATGGACAAACTTATAACTTTGATTCAATCTGTACAAAAACAATTCATGTAATCAAAACATTTGTACCCCTGTGATATTTTGAAATTTTTTAAAAAAGGAAAGTAGCACTGAAAACTTAAATTCATATTTATTCAAGCATATCTCATAGAAATTCTAAAATTAAACTCATGTGCTTTATGTAATTAAAATTCTTAGGGGTACTTATAATATAATTGAATTATAAGGTGCCCTGCGAGCTTTACTACCTTGAGGGAGAAAAATGATAAAATGAAATGGCTCTCTGGCTGACTGCAAAATGAAGGAGGCCTCTATAATTCATTTATAGATGATCCCAAGATCCTTAAAACTTGGGTAAACAGAATTCTTAAGAATTTTTGTCTTTTTTAATTTATGTAAAACATATGCTTAGCTTCTTTTCCTTATACAAAACCATATGAGTTTTCTCAATGTTCCATGTCATTTGGGGCTCACTTTTTAAAAATTCTTTTTGATTTCAGATTAACTTGTTTTTAATTTTTAATTCATTAGTTTTTAACATTTATGAATATTTCTCCTAGAAAATTTTAACAACTAAAAAAAAGAAAATTATAAACCAGTGTTGATAATGCCACACATATGTGTGTTTAATATATATTTGCCTGAAAATATATAACTAAAGTCATTGAGAGAGAGACTTAGTTTAGGTTAGTTTAGGAGAGAGAAAGAGAACATGTAAACCACACAGAAGACAGGGCTGGATTGTGGTCATTTTGAATCTTATGTCTTCTAAATTTCACATACTAATTTCTTTTTATTGCATTGATTTGTTCATTTTTGGAAAGTGGATTCTGAAAGGACAAGACCCTCTGATTTTGGATCAGTATAGAGTACTGCATCTCAACTGGGAAGAGGAAGATGCTGCAATATGCTTACCCAATCCTTGCAACTCCCTCTTTTATATTATCCAGAATCATTCATTTAATCAATGTCATAGTTCTTTGTAACATGATATTATACATACACTGTAGATGCTGTGGACTTAAATATAGCAATGGAGAAAAAAGATTGATCTCAAAAGATTAAGGAATTGTAAAAACCAACAAACAAAAGCCAGCTGTTTCTGGTGAGGAAGTTGGAAAATTGCATTAGTAATTTCAGATTATTCGTTCAAAAACAAATCATCCTTAGTGTTATATTTCAATTTCTATCCTCTTTGCTCCCATTTTTTTATATCTCAGCTGGATTAGCCAACTAGAGTCTTCACATTCATTAACACACGCCATCAAGATTCCGTATAACAGCGTCAGTGTTCCAGTTTTTTGTGTGTTGAGTCTGGTTGACATACCTCTCAAATGGGCCCTCATCATCAGAATGGGGTTTACACATAGGTTGATTCTGATTCAATTTTCATATGCCAATGACCTCCTAACTTGCTGTAGGAGTCTCCATAGACCTTTTATTCAGATGTGGCACCTGTTGTCTCATTTTAATTGTTTTATAATCTTAATTCTCTAATGTTTAAGTGCTTGCAGTTTTATTTATTCCAAAACATCATAGACCTATCTGTGCTAAATGCATAACCAATATGCTGTAACACAGAAACAACAAAGATCAGAGAATTCCCAATGCAGTGCCTTTAAAGATATTTGTACAAAGAAAATGGTAATTCTTTTGCCTGGGACACATAATGGGTAACTGCTATAGTTATTAAATTTTTCATAGGAAGCTTATTTTTAAATTAACAATGTATGAAAGCTGCCACATAAGTAGAATTATATAGCATTCAAAATTTTTGCATTCCCCTCTTTTTCTTTTAAACTAGCTCACTAATTTAAAATAAAGTTAATTCCTTTTAAAAATGTTTTTGTTTAATGTAGATATTAGTTAAATTTCTCTTTTATTTATTATGAACCAAGGTTATTTTAATTATATCTAGAGGGACTTGCTGCATATCAACTACTAAATCATATTCTGGCAAAAGAGCAGAATGCATAACCTTGATTGTAATCTATATTTTTAACTTTCTGAATGAAGTAACACGCACACATACACACACACACACACACACACACACATAGATAACTGGATGGACGGAGAGATAGGTAGGTAGGCAATAAGCATAAAATCATTTAACTGAATTAGCACAAATCAAACATCTATGTTATGAATATTCACTACTCTGTAGAAGTACTCCTTTTGCTTTCTAGTGTATCTACCATTCTCTCCAGAGAAAAATGATTGCTTAACTTCTAACACTATATATGAAGCTCTGCTGGATAGCATACAGCCATCGTTAATATAAGGAGAATGGTTTGCACGACACCGATATAACCTGGCAGCCAAGGAGAGTGGACTGGGATGCGCATGCGTGATCAATGACTACATCACTGTACTAGTCAGTGGAGCACCAGATGCCACGGAGTGACCATGTATACTGTGTGGCCGTCGCATTCAAAATGACTGAGTGAATAGAGCAACCAATCTGTGTCAAATTTTGCTTTAAGCTTGAACAATCCTCCGCAGAAACTATTCGGGTGATTCAGAAAGCTTTCGAGGACGATGCAATGAATGCAGCTCAAATAAAAATGTGGCAAAATGCTTCAAAGATGGCCAAGAATCTGTTAAAAGTGATCCACGTTCTGGAAGGCCTGCAACGAGCCGAACTCCTGAAAACGCTGAACGTGTACGTGTTAGGTTAAGAGACGCTGGGAGAACTGTGTGAGGTCCCAAGGTGCCTACTGTGAAGGGGACTGAGGCGTCATCGTTCTATGAACAATGTTTCTTGTATCTTCTTTGATAAATGTCTCTATTTTTTATATTACATGGCTGGATATTTTCTGGACAGACCTCATATATAAAGCCATGCCTGGTTTTGATCTTTAAATAAATCAAATCTTCTATGCCTTCTAATTTTTTGTGTCGTCTTACTTTTAATATTATATTTAATGTACCTATTTATGCTACAGCTCCAAGTTACACTTGTTCATTTTTATTGTGGAATACAATTCTTATTTTTCCAATGGATATCCAGTTGTTACAGCACCACTTATTGAGAAGAATGCCTTTGACCCGCTACAATATAATGTGATTTTGGTCATTATCAAATGTCCCTATAAATATGCATCATTATCAAATATCCATATAAACTTACATCTATTTATTGAATCTCTTCTGTTTTCTTATTTGTTTATTGTTTTGCTAATAGCACAGTTGATTACTGAAATTCTATAATGTCTTCCTATTTAATAGAGTTAATTTTTCACATTTTTTCTTTGAGAATGTCGTGGCTATTCTTGTGACTTTATATCTTATAAGTTTTTAACTTTTTGTTGAAGTAAAATGCACATAAATATAAAGCTTAATAAATTTTCTGAGTGCAACACACCCCTCTTATCAACATTCAAAATGAGAACAAGAACAAAGACAGTATCAGCACCTCAGAATTGCCTGCCTTGCTCCTTTGCATTCATTATACTCTCTTCCCCAGAATGAAGACTATTCTGACTTCTAATAGAGTACTTTACATTTGTGTGTATTTTTACTTTGTAAAAATGGAGTCATTTGTTACCCTTTTGTGTTTGGCTTTGATTACAGAGCATTATATTTGCGAAACTTAATCAAGCCGTCGGATGTAGCTGTTCTTTCGCATTGCAGTACAGTGTTCCAAATATACCAAAATGTGTTACCTCTCTTATTGCTGATGGATATTTGAGCGTTTTCTAGTTTTCATATAATAATGGTGCTAGAAATATTCCAGTACATATACTGTAATGACAATATATGTATACAGTTTTTGTTGTTTATTTAACAGTGAAACTGTTCAGATATAATAAATTCTATTGTGTCACTTATCGGTTGTTGCATGACAAATCACAGCAAAGCTTGATAGTTTTTTAAAGAGCAATCATTTTATTGTCTCCTGGCTCTGCAGTCTAAACTGAACATAGCTAGGCAATTCTTCTGTCGGTGTTGTTTTCTCTTGTAGCTGCATGTAATGGGTTGGTTGGGGCCGGGCTTTGCTGGAATAAGGGACAGTATGCCTGTTACCTCCACGTAGTCATAGAACTCCCTATCCATGCGGCTCTTCGTATGTTTTCTCCAGTAGGATTAATGGATTTCTCACGTTTCCCAAAGCTTGGAGTAATGTAAAAGCAGGAGTGGCTAGTGTCTTTTTAAGCTTAGGTCCAGGACTAGCACAGTATCACTTTCAGTACATTTTATTGGCAAAATCATTACCTAGATCCAGGCCAGATTCAAGGAAATGGGACTTCACAAGAGGATGAATGCTGATTGATGCAGCTCATTAGGGAACATTAATGTAACGGATTATCATATCTACCTTAATACATATGGAGATTGCTCTGAGATTTTCCATTCTTACACTGTGCAGTTTAGATATTGAAATTGAGGTTATGGTGGATTTGTAAAAGGAGCTAGAATGTGTTCTCTGGAACACATTCAAGCAATACTAATGTTTTTATCTTACTTAAATATTTAGAAAAATTCACCAGAGAAGCTATATGAGCCTGGGTTTTCTTTGCGGGAATGTTTTAAATGAAAGATACAATCTGTAGGATAAATATTGGACTATTCATACTTTCTGTCATTTTTTGTGAATTTGCGTTTTTGAAAATAATGTCTACCGAATACATGGTATGAAACTCATGCATCAATTTTTATATTTTTTTTCTTCTTTTGATATCTGGGAGAAGTATATAATATCCTCTTTTTCATTAATGATGTTGGTTTTTACTTACACCCTTTTTTCTTGGTAACTCCTAGTAAGAATTTACTATTAGTTTTATTAGTCTTTGCAAAAAGACAACTCTTTTTATTGATTTTTTCTTTTTTTATTACTATATACATAGATTTAGGGTATGTCTTTATTATTTTTCTCTTTTTAATTTCTGTGAAGTTGATTTGTTGTTATTTTATTGGTTTCTTGAAATGGAAGTTTAGTTGACTGATTTTAAGTCTTATGTCTTTTCTAGTAAATG
>NW_012150330.1:375012-376429 GCF_000956105.1 Propithecus coquereli | reverse complement strand
ATACACTATGGAAGGGTTAAGTCAAGCTAATTAAAATTTATTGTCTCACATACTTATTACTTTTTTGTGGTGAGAGCACTTAAACTGTACTCTCAGCAATTATCAAATATGCAATACATTTTTATTAACCAGAGTCAACATGTTGTGTAGTACATCTCTTGGCTCATTCCTCCTATCTAATTGAAATTTTGTATCCTTTGACCAACATTTCCCCAAACCTCCACTCTCCCAACCCCAGCCCCTGGTAACCACTTTCACTCGGTTCTTCTATGAGTTCAACTTTTCTAGATTTCACATATAAGTGGATCATGTAGTGTTAATCTAACTGCACCTGGCTTATTTCACTTAACAGTATCTTCCAGGTTCGTCCAAGTTGTTGCAATGTTCTTTCTTTTTTAAGGCTGAATAGTATTTGATTGTGTGTATATACCATATTTTCTGTATTCGTCTATAGACTTGTACTTGGGTTAATTCCATCTTTTGGCTATTGTGAATAATGCCACAATGAAAATAGAAATGAAGATATTCCTTTGATATAATGATTTCATTTTCTTTGGATCCCAGTAGTGAGATTGCTGTATATCATATGGTAGTTCTATTTGTAATTTTCCGAGGAATCTTTATACTGTTTTTGTAATAGTTAAACTAATTTACATTCCTGACAGTGTAGAAGTGTTCTCTTTTCTCCATATCCTCAACAAAACATGTTATCTTCCATTTTTGATAATGGCCATTCTAACAAGTGTGAGGTAACATCTCACTGTGGTTTTAACTCGCATTGTTCTGATGAGTAGTGATGTTGAACATTTTTTTTTCCCACATACATTTTGGTCATTTTTATTTCTTCTTTTGAGAAATTTCTCTTCATGTCTTTTGCCCATTTTTAAAATTAAATTGTCTTATTATTATTGAGTTGAGTTTCTTATATATTTTGGATGTTAATATCTTACCAGTGTTATAGTTTGTAATTATCTTGTCTCATTCCATAAGACGTCTTTTCATTCTGTTGATTGTTTCCTTTGCTGTGCACAGGGTTTTTAGTTTGATATAATCCCATTTGTCTATTTTTGCTTTTGCTGCCTGTGCTTTGGGGCCATAATCCAAAAAATCATTGCTCAGAACAATGTCATGAATATTTTCCCTCTGTTTTCTTATCATATTTTCATAGTTTCAGATCTTACACTCAAATCTTTAATCTATTTTGAGTTCATTTTTGTATATGGCGTCAGATGAGCATCCAATGTCATTCTTCTGCATGTGGATATCCAGTTTTTCCAACACCATTTATTGAAGAGATTGTTCTTTCCCCATTGTACATTTTGGTCTTTGCCAAAAATCAATTGACTGTAAATAAATGGATTTATTTCTGTAATCTCCATTTTGTTTCACTAGTCTATGTGTCTGTTTTTAATGCTAA
>NW_012150330.1:370875-371361 GCF_000956105.1 Propithecus coquereli | reverse complement strand
TGGGTAGATTCCTGTCACATGAGCAATGAAGAGTGCTGTACCTACATTAATATCAGGCAAATATACTTCAAGAAAAATAATATTACCAAAGATGAAAAATATATTCTATATGATAAAAGGGCTCTTCATCAGAAAGATATTATTATCTTAAATGTGTATGAAATTAAATGCATATCTTCAAAATACAAAAGCAAGCATAAAGAAATAAAATTGGAGATTTTATCAAAACTCTTCCAGTGATTACTAAAAAAAAAAAAAAAAGATGAAATATCACTGGAGTTTTAAAAAAACATTGAGCAAGATAAATAAACTTATTCATATTGAAATTATAGAACGATATACCAAAAACCAGCAGAATAGATATTCTTTACAAGTGCATATAGAAAATTTACTGAGATAGATCAGTTGTTGAGACACATAGGGGTTTTAATAAATTTTAACAGATGCAAATTTTATAAAACTGTACTTCAACCCAAAAGGAATTAA
>NW_012150330.1:368914-370825 GCF_000956105.1 Propithecus coquereli | reverse complement strand
TAATTATGATATTTATAATAATGAAGAGACAGAGATAGAAAAATTATATGATGCTGTGAAGAACTTGTTTAAGTAGGGTGGTTATTAGAGAAAATCTCTCAGAAGAGGTAACATTTAAGTTTGTACCTAGTGGATTAGAATTCCATTAGAGTGGAAGCAGAGCATTTCAGGCAGAAGAAAAAAACATGCGCACTGGACCTGTGCATGGAAAGAGTTTGGTGTAGCTAAAGGCTATAATGATCAGTTAAGCTAGAGTAAAGCACTTGAGGAGGAAAATCATGAAATCTTAAGGTGAAAATTACATTAGGGCCAAATTATGGCATGACTTGGTGAGTCATGATAAGAATGGACTTTTTAAAAATTGCAATGGAAAACAGTTAATGGATTTTAATAGAGATATTAATATGTTCTAATGTACATTTTAATTATATCTTTTTTGCTCTGTGGAGTATGTATTTGAGGGGCCAAGGAGTAGGTACAAAGACCTGGTATAGCAGTCAACATGAGAAATTTTCATCTTCATTGCTAAGATAATAGCAGTAGAAATTGAAATACCTTGAAAGATACAAGTTATATTTTGTAAGTATGACAAAAATAACTTTTGATAAGTTGCATGTGAGGATGAAGGAAGAAAACAGAAATAAGACATCTTTATAGTTTCTAGCATGAATAATTGAATACATAATGGTATCATTTAGGACCATGGCTGGAATTAACATACCTCTTTTTTTTACGTGTAACAATCCTAGTTTATACTTTCACTCTCTATAGTGTTACAGTTTAGACAGTAAATGATATAGTTGATATGGCTTTGGAGGGAGTGTAGGTGGTAGTTAGCTCTGTATATGATTAAGATATCTGAATACATTCAAGTGGGGAGTTTCAAGTGTCACAAGTTTAATACATTTACAAGAAGCTAGACGTCAGATAAAATGTGTGAGCTGAACATTTTAATCAAATTTTTAAATTGACATACTCTCTTTGGAAGTGCTTGGGACCTATATATTACCTTTGTGTAAAAGAAAAATGATCCATGAACCTATTCACTTTTATGGAGCTCTTGGAAAGTGCTAACTTTTTTTTAATAGGCATTTTATATTCTCCCACTTCCTTGATATTTTGAGAAATTTGTCTTCTTAACGTAAAAACCATTGAAAACAGCACTTATTTTCTTCTTTTCTCTATGCTGATGAGATGCAATGTAAAAAATGGTGTAATTCTTAAATTTTAACTTTATTTCATAGCCGTGCTTCAACTTCAAGTGCATCTGAAAATTGCTTAACTAACATTTTATCGAAGTGTTTTTCAATCTTAAGTGTAGACATTGAGAAAAAAATCCACACTCTCAAGAATCTTTTTCAGTATCTCCAGGATTCCTCAGATTTCTGTTTGAGAACTATTTCTTAAAGGAACTGAAACATGTATTCAATTAAAAAAATCTCACTGGGTAGAAGGAACAGAGATCACAGTTTAGGGCTGTTGAGGCAGTTGAAATTTGAGGGTTAGGACACTAGAGAGATTACTATATAGAGAAGAAGCTCAGGAAATTGGCATATGGTCCCCTTGTGTCTCCAGACAAATTATAAACTGTCTATTCATATGATGAGACTCTTTAAGAGGCAGAAGAAAACATTTACTGAAGGCTATGTTTTAGCGTTATGACTACTCTACACCTTGCAAAAGGGCTACTCTAGACCTACCCCAACTAGGCCTCAAATAAGACTTGACTGAGTAATCTGATCCAACAGTAAATTTTTTTGCTTGCAAGAATAAGAATCTACGATCTTTAAAGAGACAAAACAAAATCTAGACTCTCAGCAAAGTAGCCATCCAAAATGTCAGAAATTCCAAATATAAATTGCTAAACATGTGAAGAAACAGAAAAATGAGATTCATAATGAGAAAAAAAAA
>NW_012150330.1:366117-366469 GCF_000956105.1 Propithecus coquereli | reverse complement strand
TGACATCTTGTATAAAATGAAAAATTTGCTTGAATGACAGATATTACCAGATAGACACAAGAAACGGAAACCTTAAATCTGTTACTTGCAAAACAGTCTTGAAAAAGAATGATGTTGGAAGAATTATACTACCTGATTTCAGGACTTAGTCTAAAGCTTACAGAAATCAAGACAGTCCAATAATGGCATAACAGAAAACTAGATCCACGAAGAGACTAAAAATAGATGGTTGATCAATTTTCAACGAATACATTGAGGAAATTCAATGGTATAAGGAAATGTTTTCAACAAATAGGGCTAGAATAGCTTTACATCCACATGGAAAATAATAAATTTTTTGTTACATTCAAAC
>NW_012150330.1:364280-364632 GCF_000956105.1 Propithecus coquereli | reverse complement strand
TGACATCTTGTATAAAATGAAAAATTTGCTTGAATGACAGATATTACCAGATAGACACAAGAAACGGAAACCTTAAATCTGTTACTTGCAAAACAATCTTGAAAAAGAATGATGTTGGAAGAATTATACTACCTGATTTCAGGACTTAGTCTAAAGCTTACAGAAATCAAGACAGTCCGATAATGGCATAACAGAAAACTAGATCCACAAAGAGACTAAAAATAGATGGTTGATCAATTTTCAACAAATACATTGAAGAAATTCAATGGTATAAGGAAATGTTTTCAACAAATAGGGCTAGAATAGCTTTACATCCACATGGAAAATAATAAATTTTTTGTTACATTCAAAC
>NW_012150330.1:362794-363347 GCF_000956105.1 Propithecus coquereli | reverse complement strand
TATAAAAATGCAATGCAAGTAGATATATCACATTTGAAGTGACTCAACATTTGGGGATGAATTTAGGGCACCATAAGAAAGCATCATTTATGGTCACCAATAGAATAGAGGATTGTCTGTGGATAGAGGATTTATCTGTGTTTGTCCTTCAGAATTGTCAGGGTGTTCTTCGAAATATCCCCTTGGAAAATTCCAACTCATTATATATATCGTTATTTTTTAAAGTACATAAGTAATACACTAGAAACATTTGCTATTTTAAAAATTTAGGATTCTCTATAGGAAAAAGGCCTAAGCCTATTCTGATACATTCATACACTTTCTAAATTATCCATCCTTACTTCCAAAGAGTTTGATTTGAAAATAATCAAATCATCTCATTTAAAAATAAACCTGGTAATATGAAATAATAACATCTTAATGCTATCCACTCCTCTAGCACAAAAGTTTGAAAAAATGAATGTATGTTTTGAAGAGTTTCTTCAAACAATGCATGTATAATAACTTATAATTGAAAAATTCCTTTTGATGCCACATTAAATCAAGTGGTTTT
>NW_012150330.1:360921-361312 GCF_000956105.1 Propithecus coquereli | reverse complement strand
TATAAAAATGCAATGCAAGTAGATATATCACATTTGAAGTGACTCAACATTTGGGGATGAATTTAGGGCACCATAAGAAAGCATCATTTATGGTCTCCAATAGAATAGAGGATTGTCTGTGGATAGAGGATTTATCTGTGTTTGTCCTTCAGAATTGTCAGGGTGTTCTTCGAAATATCTCCTTGGAAAATTCCAACTCATTATATATGTCGTTATTTTTTAAATTACATAAGTAATACACTAGAAACATTTGCTATTTTAAAAATTTAGGATTCTCTATAGGAAAAAGGCCTAAGCCTATTCTGATACATTAATACACTTTCTAAATTATCCATCCTTACTTCCAAAGAATTTGATTTGCAAATAATCAAATCATCTCATTTAAAAATAA
>NW_012150330.1:360305-360871 GCF_000956105.1 Propithecus coquereli | reverse complement strand
TAAGTATAATTCATACCTTCAAACAACTTATATTTTAGAATTCAATTTTTGCAGGAAAGAGACAATAGCTATTAGTTTCATTTTTCTGGAATTCAGATAAAATTAGCTTGTGTCCTTATTCTGGCATCGCTGCAAGTTAGTTGCGAGTGGGATGGAGGAACTGACACCTGGTACCTCTGATTCCAGTTCCTTGCTTGTGCTTATTTTTTTAGTCATTCTTTTGTATTTTTTGTTTCTTGTTTCCATTTTCTTCCTTTCCAGATTGATCACATGTGGAACACATCTCATTTTCTTTAGTCAATAAATTCGCCCAAACTCTATTGCCTCACTGAAAATATTTCAGATAAATCAAAAGAAAGAAGACGCATACAGATCTATATGCTCTTGCATTTCCTATCTGAACCAAGTTACTGGAAGAAGAAAACAGGCCATGAAAGTAGGTAAATTGACTATGATTCATGGTTATAGTACATATATTTCAACACGTTTATAAAGACCTACTTGACATTTTTCGATAGTTTTATAGACAAGTCATATTGGCTTAGCAGTTAGACAGCAAGCAGTGT
>NW_012150330.1:357044-358829 GCF_000956105.1 Propithecus coquereli | reverse complement strand
ATAATTAAGAGATGTTTATGAGGTAACCTTTTTTCTTAACTGAAACATTTATTTAGAGCTTAAATAAATCTGGTCCACCTCATTATTATACCAGGGACCTACTTATAGAGTTTTCTTATGTACAGAAAAGGAAATAAACATACTCTACAACAAAGGGTGGCTTATGTCTGACTGTATCCCCCATTTCTCAGACCAAAGGATGACTAAGATTAAGGAAATTTATCTCAGAGTTCTGAAAGAAAAGGGAGAAGAGATCTTGCAATATTTAGGAGTATATGATATTACTAAAAGACTAATTTCAGAATTATTATAAAATCTTCATTTTCTGTTTGCCAGTATATTTAGGATATATTCCTCAAATAAAGCCTCATATGACCAATTTAAATTACATGAGGAGGAGCTACCAAATGAAAATCATGTAATTTCCCATCCAAATTGGACTTGATGCAAAGCTAGAGTTGGCGGTTTTTCCTAGAGTCATATGCAGGCCCCCATCAGTTTCTTTCTACCCCCAAGTACCTGGCCTATTACAGGACGTAAAATATCTCACTTGGAATTAGGGTACCATCTCCAGGATGTTGAATATAAATATTTCATTTATTTATTTTATTGCGTACTTGTTTATTGAGCAATGCTTATGTACTCAGCATTGTGTAGAGACAAGGAAAATTAAAACTATACAATATTCTCACAAAAACTTGGAATTCAATGCAATTTAATAATCATCCCAGTATTAAACATCCTGTATTCTCAATTAATTAGCTGAGAAAATATGGACAGCTTACATCATCAAATGAAAAATTTCAAAGGTATAATACACTTGAAGTTACTGTAGTACTATGATTATATGAATCTACAAATAAGTATACTTTATTCCTACCTTCTAATAACTTGTATTCTAGAATTTCATTTTTTGTAGAAGAAAGATGGTAAGTATAATTCATACTTTCAAACAACTTATATTTTAGAATTCAATTTTTTGCAGGAAAGAGACAATAGCTGTTAGTTTCATTTTTCTGGAATTCAGATAAAATTAGCTTGTGTCCTTATTCTAACATCACTGCGAGTTAGTTGCGAGTGGGATGGAGGAACTGACACCTGGTACCTCTGATTCCAGTTCCTTGGATATGCTTATTTTTTCATTCATTCTTTTGTATTTTTGTTTCTTGTTTCCATTTTCTTCCTTTCCAAATTGATCACATGTGGAACACATCTCATTTTCTTTTGTCAATAAATTCGCCCAAACTCTATTGCCTCACTGAAAATATTTCAGATAAATCAAAAGAAAGAAGATGCATACAGATCTATATGCTCTTGCATTTCCTATCTGAACCAAGTTATTGGAAGAAGAAAACAGGCCATGAAAGTAGGTAAATTGACTATGATTCATGGTTATAGTACATATATTTCAACATGTTTATAGAGACCTACTTGACATTTTTCGATAGTTTTATAGACAAGTCATATTGGCTTAGCAGTTAGACAGCAAGCAGTGTGAGAGCTATTATTGGAATCTAGAAAGATGATGATCCATACTATATATTGTTCATCCATTGAAAAATATTTAATAAAATATTTCGACAGTGATATATTGGAAGGCATATAATTAGGATGACCACATGTTTCAGCTTATATTCACAATGATTGAAAAAAATATATCTGGTGTTGGGCAGATGGGAGGGGGAGGAGGGGATGGGTATATACACACCTAATGGGTGCAGTGTGGCACCGTCTGGAGGATGGATAGGCTTGAAGCTCTGACTCAGGTGGGGCAAAGGCAATATA
>NW_012150330.1:356534-356847 GCF_000956105.1 Propithecus coquereli | reverse complement strand
CACATTATTATGGGCTTAAATAAATATTGCCAAATTACTCTCCCGAAAGAGTACACCAAAATAACACCACATAAAGTGCAAGACAGTACCTATTTTACTGCATTATCTCCAGTATTGCACTTTGTGTGTGCGTGCATACATCTTTGTAAATAAAATAGGCAATCTAGTCATGTTGTTACTTTTCATAAGTATTCATTTTGTTTTTACTGAAGTAAACGGTTTCATATATTATGGACCATTTATGTTTATTTTTGTGGATTGCTATGCTTTCTTTTTGTTTAGTTTTTGTTGTAATAATGTGGTTAAGAGCACA
>NW_012150330.1:354156-356484 GCF_000956105.1 Propithecus coquereli | reverse complement strand
CAAACTGAGTGTAAAACCATTGCATTTATTCTTAAAAACTGTATGAATGAATAATATTTTTTAGAGAAAAAGCTCAAATGTGAGTGCAAAAATGAATAACATTTTTCAATTAGATATATCAAATGAGAGAAAAGAGACTAAATAAATGGACTTTTATAAAAAAATAATGATTCAAGTTATTCCATCTAATTGGAAAGAGAGAGAATATCATGGGCAAAAAAACACAAAATATACCAAATGCAAAATAAGACACAAAAGTATGAAAATATGAATATTGATACATGAAGATGATTAGAGTTAAATCAATAAGAAGCCCACTAAGTACCTAAAAGATGTATACTGCTAAATAAATAACATGTAAGGAATAAAAAAACCAAATCTATCCAAGACACAAAATAGCCCTAGGATCTACAGCTACCTTCTATGTATGCAATAAATCAAAGAAGACATACACCCCAACAGCCACTTCCTATGTGTTGAAGGAGGGTGATAGAAAGGGAAGAATTCTGCTGTATGTAGATAGGTTCATATTTGAAACTTATGTGGAAACCACATCGCATCCTTACCTTTGAATTTGTTGCCATGACTAAAAAATACTTTAGTTTGACATTCTTTGGGAAAGATAGGGTATATTTTTCACAAAAGAAAAATGTTTACTGAATATTTGGTGAAAGATGGTCAGCCTATGGTAGACATTTGGACATATTCTAATTATCTTTCTTCCAAGCATTTGATGGCATTACATTCTATGTCTATATAAATTTTGGCATGGCCATATACTTTCATTGGACTATAAAATATGCTTGGAAGTGACAAAGCACTTTGTATACCCACACACATTAAGTTGTGTGCTTGTGAAATTATCTGTTTATAACTTCCTTGAACTGTCATTGCTGGATCTGAGGTAAAGCACATTATTATGGGCTTAAATAAATATTGCCAAATTACTCTCCCGAAAGAGTACACCAAAATAACACCACATAAAGTGCAAGACAGTACCTATTTCACTGCATTATCTCCAGTATTGCACTTTGTGTGTGCATGCATACATCTTTGTAAATAAAATAGGCAATGTAGTCATGTTGTTACTTTTCATAAGTATTCATTTTGTTTTTACTGAATTAAACAGTTTCATATATTATGGACCATTTATGTTTATTTTTGTGGATTGCTATGCTTTCTTTTTGTTTAGTTTTTGTTGTAATAATGTGGTTAAGAGCACACACTTTTACTATGAGAGTCAGTGTTCAGTTACTGTCTCTGTATCGTAACAGATTCCATGATCTTGATATTTTACTTAAAATTTCTATAAGCCTCAGCTCAGAGTCACTCAGTGACCCAAGATGACAGATGTTCAATCTTAATACATGATTCACAGTCACCAAAGCACGGAAAGGGAAAATGGTGAATTGTATACTGGCTCTCAATGCCACCACCTAGAAATGTTTATAATACTTCTGCTCACATTATACTAATCAAATCTAGTCAGATGGCTACACTTTCTTTCCAAAGGGGGCAGGGGCATACAATCCTTTCTTGTGCCAATCATTTCTGAACAGCCCCAGTCATTACCACAATCTTTCTTTATATTTGATCATAGTATCAGGCTCAATATCCAGTATTTCTGGAATATGTGCTATAGTCTTTTCATCATGGAATGACAGGTGTAGTCTCTGTATGTGGACTCCCTTGAATCAGAGACTCATTTATTAAAAATACAGATTATCTGTATCTCACTTATTTAATATCACGTGGTAAAGTAGAAAAAGTCAGACTATAAAAACTAGTTTCATTGTGAAAGTGGGAAGATCTAAGACAAACAATAGAAAGACGAAAGATAAAAGACAAATAGAAATTCTGAAATCTTAAGGGGGTCTATTGCTCTGAGAGTATGGGATGTTTCTTGATGTATCTTCTTTGGTAGCTGAACATCATTTTCCAAACTTCATTCTGCCAGAAGATATAGGATATTCCAAGTTTCTTTTAATCCAGGCTAATGATTCTTTTGCTACTAAGATTTAAACTCATTTTTTAAATTTTCTTATGTATTTGATTCTGATTAGCTGTGTATGCCAATAGACGATCCACAATTACTTCCTAATAAAAACTTCCCATATTTGCCACATTTTTTTTTGTTTCCTCACCTTATCCTTCTGTTTCCCCCCAGCCCCCACTTTCTCAATGCAATTTTAGTTGAGCATATCAGGTTTTAACGATACAAACACACACACACACACACACACACGCACGCACAAATACGCACATTCTTTCTCTCTCTTTTCCTTGAACGCTTTTGTTTAACTAACTGAAAGGATTTACTAAATTCTG
>NW_012150330.1:353165-354106 GCF_000956105.1 Propithecus coquereli | reverse complement strand
CACTCTAGCCCGGGCAACAGAGTGAGACTTTGTCTCAAAAAAAATAAATAAATAAATAAACAGCAGTTCTTGGGAATACACTTGCAACAATGACTTGCATTCTTCTAGACATCAGATACAAAACAAAAGCCGTAAGTGATGCCCTAATTAAGTTATAACTTTGTGAAGGATGCTAATTAAAATAATTGAAATAGTAAGATAAGATTCAGATAGTGGTCTGCAGAAAGTATAATAGATGAAAATATTTAGGCTTATTGGTTCCAAGTGAAAGTGCAATAGATTTTGTGGGTCTCATTAGAACTATTCATTGATATTTACAGTTCTTTTTCTAGGACAGAGGCACAGGGTAAGATTGCATTTCTCTAACTACTTGAAGTTTTATGTAGCCATGCGACTTACTTTGCCAATGAAACGTAAACACCGTGACACCTGTAAGTTCCTGTTAGAAACTTTTATCATCTAGCATGCAACTCATTATGCTTTGTTCCTCTTGTCCAAGTAAGTAATCATGGAAGCCCATTGTCATAGCCTGTTTCTGTTGCTATAACAAAATACTTAAGAATGGATGATTTATAAAGAGCAGAGATTTTGTTTCTCACAGTTATGGAAGCTAGAAGTCTAAGATCAAGGTACTCATAAGTTTGGTGTCTGAAGAAGTCCTGGTCTCTGCTTCCAACATGGTGCCTTGCTGCTGCATGCCTCAGAGGAGACGAATTCTGTGTCATCACATGGCAGAAGAGATGGAAGGGGCAAAATAACGCCCTGGATCCCTTTCCTAAGGGCTTATGTCAAGCCCTATGTCAAGCACTTTATAAGGCACTGATCCCATCCATGTGGGCAGAGCCTTCACAGCCTAATCACTTCCTAAAGGCCCTACTTCTTAATTCTATTGCATTGAGGATTAAGTTTCAACATGAATTTTGAAGAGAACACAAACATTC
>NW_012150330.1:342790-344875 GCF_000956105.1 Propithecus coquereli | reverse complement strand
AATATTGAGTTAATATTGACATTTGCTGAAATGTCTCAAAAATTTTTATACTTACATTATTTGATTCAGAATCTGAATAAGAACAAACTTTGCATTAATTAGATTGTATCTTAAATTATTTCTAATCTGCCCATTCTCTACCTCCCCCACTTTATACACATCTGATGTTTTTCTTGAATAAACCAGGTAACTTGTGGCTCTCGATTTTGAAAGATAACTGTCAAACTATCAAATATCAGAGACAGGTTAGGTATAGTGGTTCACTCCTGTTATCTCAGCACCTTGGGAGGCCGAGGCAGAAGGATCTCTTGACCCCAGAAGTTCAAGACCAACCTAGGCAACATAGTGAGACCCTGTCTCTACAATAAATAACTAAATAAATACATAATCAGAGGTAAAAATCTGAATGCTAAAACACTCTTGATAAGAAAGAGAAATAATTTGTAATTTTGAAGTTTGAGTTTTTATATCAAGAGCAAATCCTGAAAAATAGAGAATATGAAGATAATATGCTGAACCCCGAAGTAAGAAGAATAAAGTGATGGAACAAAATCTCCATTTAAGGTAAGTTGTTAGCAACAGGAAAAGGAAAACCTTGATAAAAGCTTTATGTTTCAAGAGATTCTAAGACGATCTTTGTATTGATATCCAGGGTTTAACTCACAAAGCTATAAGCCTATTAGGTATTTCAAAAAAAAAAAATTGTGGTGCCTAGATCAGAGATTAGTAAATACTTTTAAGGAAAGCATTTGGGTTGATGAGTACAAGAACATACTTATAATTTTTGGAAATTTTCTAAAAACCTCCCTTGAGCCCCCCAACACCTATTTAGTTAAAATGACTAAAATCATGGTGTTAGGTTTAAGGAGCACAGAATAAGAAATAAGCAATTTATTTATTTCACTAAAAAGGGTCATGGAACGTGTTCACAGATATATGTCACAAAACCTGCAAAACTTAACTGAAACTATCACTCCAAGAAGGTGTGCTTCAAGAGAATTCAAAAGGACAGAGGATGATATCGGACAAATATTTCTCTTCCCCAAAGTCAGGGCAATGTGTAACTGCCACTGCTATACTGGTACTTAGAAATATGCAAATGCAATAGGGAATGGCTGCAATTCTAAAACAATAATTGACAATCCTAAGATAAATGAAAATTGAGTTTTCTAGAACTCCCAAATCAGTGGAAATAGTATCTCAAAAGCTAAGTGAATTGCAATTCTAGAGAAATAAAATGAGTTAACTCATTGTGGACCCACCCAACTTTGTGATTGCCAAAATAATATATATGTATGATGAATACGATTTCATATGTTTAAAAATAAGCATATTCAATGCCTGCAAAATCTGATATTATATCATACATCTTTACCCAAGGAGGGAGATATTGGTGCCTAATTTTTCTAAATTCACATGTTCATTTTCCACAAGAAGTTGAGCTGAAAGACTTTTAATACAAATATATAAAATACCTGAAATTGTTCTGGTTAAGGGATTAAAAGCTTAGAAGCAACTACACTGTCTTCTGAAGAAAAAGGAAAACAATTTTTGGACTTCTTCATAAATCTATAGGGTTAACGTAAGAAGGCATTATTGGGAAATTAAAAATGTCTATATGTAGTTTTCTATTTTTCCAAGCTCTCTTTCAATCAACCTTACTAAAACATAAATATAATAAAAGCTGAAAAGAAATTATAAACACACTGATATCTTTCTATATGTATCTATGTATCAGTTATTATTAATGACTATGTGTGGCAAACATGACCGTTTTCAAAACTGTGACTGCAAATATGGGTACCAACATCCCAAATCTCATGTTCTGTAACAACTCTTTGTAAATTTTACATTTACTCCCTGTGAATTATACAAACATTCATTATAAAATCATTTTTTAAATTCTGGAAGGTTTTTTTTTTTTTTTCTTTACTTTTTCTCTTTTCACTCTCTCTCTAAATATGAGTGGTCAAGGGAGTAGTGATTCTAAGAAGTGACACTTAAAATATGGCTTCTAGGTCAATTCTCTAACTGAATCCATCTTCCTTAATTATAATCTAAGAACCAGATGCCACACATATTTCC
>NW_012150330.1:341736-342740 GCF_000956105.1 Propithecus coquereli | reverse complement strand
GCACATTCTTTCTCTCTCTTTTCCTTGAACGCTTTTGTTTAACTAACTGAAAGGATTTACTAAATTCTGCAAAGTGAGTTGGATCTTTCCTCGGAAATATATTAGTGCATTAAGAGTTCTTAATAATTGATGTGAAGCCTTTATCCTTGATTTAATCCTTCTGCAAGGCTTAGTCTTAATCAGCTTTTATAGCTCAAAAGTCTCCTGAGTTTTGGGTTCTTTTATTTTTTGTTTTTTAATTGCAGTTGAGAAGCAATTTCTTCTTCTGTCCTGGTAAGTGACTTTTCTACCATATTCATGCAAGATGTTAGTAATAAGGGAAATGGTGTAGATTATATGAGAACTCTGTACTATTATGCAATTTTCTATAAACCTATAAATGCTCCAAAATGAAAATGTTTATAATATATATGTGGTCTGCATCAAAAATTACATTTTAGACCTCAGAATAAAGAAATGAAATTATTTTTCTATTAGTTGATTTAATTTACTTATGAGATCTCATTTCTAGTGATATGGAGAGAAAGCATTGGCCTTTTGAAATAAGAATCTCTAATTTAAATTTAGTTTCTTTCATTTAAAATAATCAACTCAAGTTTCTCTCTCTCTCCTGTTTCTTGCTTTTGTCCTTAGATGGCTCTGGAGATAGAAAGAACCTACCTGACATAATGATAGTTGTGTTTGGACTCTGGTTAATGTATGATTTAGAATCTGACTTGGTTTTATCAATGAGATACTCAGTTTTGAATTTAAGTTCTGAAGTCTCCTTTATCATTATGAAATACCCTACCCCTTTTTAAAATCTTTGGCAATATACCTTGTATTTAAGTCTGATTTGTCTGGTATGAATACAGCCACACAAAATTTCTTAAGCTTTATATTTGCATCCTTTTTTTTTCAACTCAGGTCTTTATAAGTGCCTTTTTTACAAATACCATGTAGTCAGGTTTACGCTTTTATTTAGTGTTGCAAACACTGCCTTATGATCAGATGGCTTAATCCAT
>NW_012150330.1:328721-330036 GCF_000956105.1 Propithecus coquereli | reverse complement strand
TTATGACAGGCACAAGTACCACTGAAGGTTCCTTTCTGTGACTTCATAAAACTCCAAGCTGGAGCAAAAGAGAAAATTATGAAACCAATGGTAGTTAAGAGAACTTGCTCACAGAGATTGATTAGACAGATCCTGGTAAAACCCAGAAATATTTCAGAATGAGAAAACTGGGCTTCAAAGACAGAGAGTTCCAGTGAATTTTCTGGTAGAGATTGGGGCTAAAGAGTGCTCTTTATTATTAAAATTACCTGAGTTTTACTATTGCTTATAAAATCATTACATTAATATATACATAGACATAAGGATGCATTTGGTAGGGATATAAAAGTTATTCAAGACATGAAGAATGTCTTCCAACAGAAGATTTTGGATTCTGGCCAAAATATTATAGTGCTAAAAGTACATTCTTTTCTTTTAGGGTTATTTATTAACAAACTTCCTTATGCTTTGCACTGTGTCCAAAGTATACAATGGTGTGTGTAAGCAAATAAATGAAGAATAGCATGCCTAAATGTGGCAAATGGGTTGTCAAGAGATGGCAGGGAGAATGAGGAAATGAATATTCTAGGCACATGAAGAAAGGTAATCGTAGAAAATAGTACATGATGGAAAATGAAAATAGCTGAATGGATGAGGAAGAGTCTTGAACCTAAATCAGAGAATAAAAACCTTCAAAAGACTTGATTGGTTTTGTTGTCAAAGTGGTTTTTGAATGTGGAAAAATTCATATTTATGTGAACTGCAGAATATATTAATCTACTAAGTATTTTGTATAAAGGTCTATTGCAGATTTTTTATTATTCTATTCTGTAAATTGACTTTCATCAGACTTGCTTCTCATATGAATAATTTTCCTGTCTCTGCTTGTTGTTTATTGCATGGAATAATTGGCATTTTGATGACTACTTTGAAAGTGCAAGTTCTAGTGCTTGACTGAGCTGTTCCTATAGCATTCGGGCTCTGAATTTGTGTGGAAGCCTTTCCCATTTCAGATTCTAATTCAAATCATAAATCAAATCTGTATATAAAGGGTTGTGAATAGCACAGCTCTGTATAGATTCATAACAAACTAAATTAACCCATAGGCTAGAATAGAGAGCTAAGGACATCTTTCAATTAGAACCAATTGGCTGTTGAAATAAAATTTTGGCAGCTAGAGAATACAAAACAGATTGGAGAAAATAATCCCCATGAAGGCTTTATTTGACATAAACACGAGTTTATCATGTCATTCTTAGTACGTAGCTATGGTGATTTCAATTACTTTTTAACACTTTAAAGTGTTTGACTTCTACCAAGAATTTTCTATTTAAAA
>NW_012150330.1:328146-328671 GCF_000956105.1 Propithecus coquereli | reverse complement strand
AACACTGCCTTATGATCAGATGGCTTAATCCATTGCATTTAATGTGACTACTGATATGGAAGATTTAGATCTTTTGTACTGCTGTTTTTATATATTCATCTAAGTTGACAAGACATACAACAGGCACTGATGTTAGTCTTTTTTTGTCTTGTAACTGTTGTTTTTTGTTGGGCTTTTTGGATTCACACCTGAACATGTAAAATTTAGTAGTCAGTGAAGAATCAGATGAGAATACTTATTCAGATATACGGTTTTCATCTTGGGCTCCCTACATTCTGGCATTGTCCTTTCAACTATTAGCCATGCTGGTATCCCTAAATCACAAGCTCATAAGATTTTCATTTATTGCTCAAGCTATGGTCCCCATGTGCTACATTGACAGAGGTGTACCCTCAGTGGAAAAGTCAGTGATGTAGATCTCATATATCTCCCTTCTTCTAAACATTTTATCTCCTCCAGTTTCTTTTTGCTTTTCATCAACTTACAGTGCCTTCAAGTGATATTTTTTGAAAGAGGATGCAGAGT
>NW_012150330.1:315869-316360 GCF_000956105.1 Propithecus coquereli | reverse complement strand
CATATAAATGATACAGGAAGTAGATATATTGTGCATACTTTTATTTTTATTTTTTTTAGGAAAAGCAATTATTTTGCCAAACAGTATGTCTTTTCTGTATTTTCCTTTTTATCTTTGCTGTCCCCTGAATATTTTATTTCTGATTCTCATATTGGAAAGGAAGAAATATAAAACTCAAATATAGGCATTTTAAGTACAAATTCTCAACATGTACATGGTACAGCAAAATAATAAGTGAACTGCCTCAAATTATTAGAGTAACAAAGCAAATTTCACTGTCAGATTTCTGGTACTCTAAAGAACTTTTCAGTATTTCTAGAAAAAACAGAGTATTGTTGAATACTTTCATACAAATATTTTCTAAATGGTGTTATAATTGGAAATGCAAAAAAATTCAAACTTTTTCATTCTGTTAATATTATTCAATTCCAGATGAAATATGAGACATTTTAACACATTATCTTGAAAAATGAAAAGGTCACATATATACT
>NW_012150330.1:314036-315789 GCF_000956105.1 Propithecus coquereli | reverse complement strand
CCATACCATGCTCATGGATCAGCAGAATCAACATTGTTAAAATGTCTATACTACTCAAAGTGATCTACAGATTCAATGCAATCTCTATTAAATACCAACATCATTTTTTGCAGATCTAGAAAAAATAATTCTGTGCTTTGTATGGAACCAGAGAACACTGCATATAGTAAAAGCAACACACACATTTTATTCTTCCATACTACATTTCTGGAGGGAACAAGAAAATATAAATGAAGAAAAAATACAAAATTACCAACGTTATACATATTTCAGTCATGGAAAATACCTAAATAAGCATCAAACCACGTTATCATATGTAACATAGCACAACTGAACTTAAACTCATTCACTGTTATACATGGAGTAAAACTGAGTGAGGATCACATCAGAATACTATTAGGATAAGAAATCTGAAATCCTTAAAGAAAGAACTCACTACAAGCAAAAAGAATGAGAAGCACGTGCTGAGTCCAAAAATGGTGATTTAGGATGATACAGGATGAGAGATTTTGAGCAAACTATTAAGATTATAACTCAGATTATCTCCTCTTCTACTATAAAAGGGGAACTTTGCACATATCTAGGTGAAAGTAACTTTTCGCATACTGTCTCCGTGAAGCATCGAAGCACAGAGAGACCAATAAAGATGTATTATCCATATTTGTGTATATTGTTTGTTATTTCTTTTTGCTACTCAAACTTTGAATGCCATTTTGTTTGAGAGTGTCTAAATCGATGAGTCTTGATGAGGAAGCAATAACCACTTTCACCTATAAAAGCTAAAATAAATTCTGTGAACTCACTCTCTCAGCTTCCATTGCACAGGGCCTACTAAGCTCTACTAATCAGACACATGCACATCAGACTGACGCAGGGATGAAGGATGGGGTTTCTCTCTCTTTGTCTCTGTCTCTCTCTATCTCTTCCCCCACAGTAGTAATAGCTGTGAAGTCTGGTTGCTTTTGCATAAATGGAAACAATGAAAAACTCTAACACCTAGTTCTACTCAGCAGCAGTAGCAACATTTTTCTCAAAGATAAATTTTTAGTACTGCTTTGAAATGTTTCTGGAAATGTTAGCCTTGAGTCTTGTTCTCCAAGCCTCTCAACAAATCTGTGAGCTGCCCTCATATCCTTTTAAGTACTTTTCCTGCTTAATCATCCAGTCAGACTTTACTGCTCGCAAATATGAATCCTAATTGCTACAAGACTGTAGAACAAAGGTGAGATTTAAGGATTGCTCTTTCTTCATCAAACAGGATTAACTGTTGCCAAGTATTAGCACACTACAATTTACTCTGAATCAATAAAAGCTAGAGACAGAGCTAGTGGTATTAATGCCCACATTAGTTCTAAAACTGGTGGCTATAATCTATGATAATTTTACAGTGCATGCTTGCATTTTCAGCTAGTACATTTTGGCAGGAATGGCAGTTCCAGTGAGTGTCTTTTGCTCCAAGTGGCTTTTGTGAACTAGCATGAATTGGCATGAAAGATGAGAAGCAATACTGATGGCTTTGAAGGCAAAGGAGGATGATGCCCGTGTTATGACAGGCACAAGTACCACTGAAGGTTCCTTTCTGTGACTTCATAAAACTCCAAGCTGGAGCAAAAGAGAAAATTATGAAACCAATGGTAGTTAAGAGAACTTGCTCACAGAGATTGATTAGACAGATCCTGGTAAAACCCAGAAATATTTCAGAATGAGAAAACTGGGCTTCAAAGACAGAGAGTTCCAGTGAATTTTCTGGTAG
>NW_012150330.1:312672-313986 GCF_000956105.1 Propithecus coquereli | reverse complement strand
TAATGCAATTTTTAAAATCATAATTGTAATGTGTTAAATTATGTTCTCGATTCTCAGAATAATGATTGCCGTATGAACAGATTTATGTGGTGCCATTTTTTGTTTCTTTATAGTCTTTGCCATAAGAATGAGGTGGTAGAATTTTAAAGTTTCATACATTCTGTCAATTATAGACTTCTACTATACAGCTTTGACCTTTTCAGTGTTCTATGATTTGATTGGCTACTCATTGAATTTTGTCCCTTGCTTTCTGCCCCACTAACCTGTAGGGAAGATACAGAACAGACAGCCAATTAAAGTGCAGAATATTGAAAAGGTCAAAACAGTACAATACGTTATCTCTACTTAGAATTCATCAGATACTAACCAGATGTTGTAGTTTTTCTACAAGGACAAGGAGAAGTACAGTTGCAGGAGGGAAAAAAAAGAATGAAGGATAATCACTCCACAGTTCAGTTGACAAATTGCAAAAGCCGTGTTTTCCTGAATGTCTTAGTCACTTTCAAAATTAAAATAGTAATCTTATTTCAAAAGCGAATAAAAATTATAGTTTGAGTATCCCTTATGTGAAAGGCTTGGGGCCAAAAGTGTTTTGGATTTCAGATTTTGTCAAATTTTAGAATATTTGCATATACAAAATGAGACATCTTGGGGATGGGACACAAATTTAAACAAAAATTCATTTATCGTATATATACAACTTATGCATATAGCCTGAAGGTAATTTTATACAATATTTAAAAATTTTGTGCATGAAACAAAGTTTGTGTACCTTGAGCCATAAGAAAGCAAACGTGTCAGGTGTGGAATTTTTCCACCTGTGCTTCATGTTGGCACTCAACAAGCATTGAGAACCACGCTCCCAGCTCAGGCTGTGGTCCTGGGCAGAGAACCTCCTGGCTCAGCTCACATCACAGTCAGGGGAGATGTGCTGGCTTGAGGTCCTTCCTACCAGCAGAGGCTAAGGAGAAAACATGGAATAGGGGAGAGTGGAAAGGAATGTGGCCCACTCCAGACTGCAGGTCTCAGGCAGCCCCACCTCCACACAGGGACTTTTTCACTGAGTGGGGCCATTTCCACCCCTCCCTGACAACTTTGCCCAGAAGCAGAGAACAGACCTTAGACCTCTGCTAACAGCATTTGTGGAGCTGGAGGGCAGGCTCACCCAACCCAGCCGTGCCCAGCCTCACTTCCCCACCTCCCCTTGTCACAAAAAACAATGATGATCTAGCACCTCTTATATTATCCTGGATAGAGCTGGAGCCCATTCTACTAAGTGAAGTATCCCAAGAATGGAAAAACAAGCACCACATG
>NW_012150330.1:302336-303422 GCF_000956105.1 Propithecus coquereli | reverse complement strand
AAGTATCTTCCAGTGCCAATGCCACCTAATGTTAACAGTGGGCTAAATACTTTCAGAAAATGATTAACTTTTTTGATCTTTCTCTGCATTCACTGACGCAGTCATTCGTTCAACAACCATTTGTTGAGAACTTGCTATGCAGCTGTGTTAGGAACTCCCTTGGAGTATGTGTTTATTTCCATGACTCTGAGATGATGAACCATGTAAGCAACAGGAACAACAAAGCAGAGATGAAAAGAGTCTGGGTTGGTAAATGGTGAAGATCCATAATCTCAGTGGTGAATAATCAATCTCTAGACATTACTTTTCTGTGAAAAAAGGAATCAAATCAACTTCTATGTTGTTTAAGCCACTATTATGTTGCAGGTTATTTGTGACAAGTAACACTGTCCTTCCTGTGGAAATTATTGTGGAACAAACATAAAAAAAATAGGAAAAAGTGTTGAATAGGAGAAAAAAAATCACAATTTCTATGGAGTGATGAGATGCATCAAAAAAAGTAAAATTTAAGTGAAATAAACAATAAGAAAAATACTTAGAAATTTTCGTTATCCTTTTCCCCACCTACCTGGCGAGTGAAGAGATATTAGGAAAACAATTTGGAAGAAGAATGTGGGAAAACAGAGTGATTAAAATACTAGAGCATATGTTCTACTTAGAGGATATAGCATAAAGGAACCCAGATCCAGGGATCTTCATTGCTAAAGCAGACTTGGGCATCAGAGAAGAGTCAGGTTTTACATCAAAGACTGGGAAAAGAAGATTCATTTGCCAATAGTCAGTGATCTTGACAGAGGACCCTGAGCCACAGAAGAGAATCTTAACCTTGGCCACAACATCTCTAGTAGTCTAGCAAGACTCCAAGCCAAGGGCCTAGCTAATCTCTACTATAAGGTAATAAATCTGTGTTGTTTTAAGCCACTAAATTTGTGATGATTTGTTAATTACCAATAGAAAATTCATATATTAGACAACTACATCTAAATAAATGAGAACATTCTAGGTGATAATATGCAATGTACACTTACACTTATGAAATTTGAATCGATTGAATAATGTAAATTTTAAAGAACTTGGGTCACCTTT
>NW_012150330.1:298596-299928 GCF_000956105.1 Propithecus coquereli | reverse complement strand
CTAGCAATATAGAACTTAATAGTCATCTCTAAACTTGCTGAACACATTCAAGCCTTTGACTTTCACTCCAGACCTTTACTTAAACAATGCTTTAGGTATGGCCTTCTAGTTAACATATTGACAAATACATATAATTAAAGGGAATGACATCGATTTATTCATAGTCTAAATATTAGGGTTTCTCATAAAGCTTTCTTAAACAAGGAAAGAATAAAGATACTTTGTGGCTTAGATTGGTTTGCAGACTAAACATCGCTTATTGGCTAGACCAATCCGGGCACATTATTCTCTTATTAAGCCAGTTTTACAAAAGTCTTGTTCTTCAACCTTCTGAGAATGAGCAGAGTAACAAGTGTGATGTATGGTTGCTGTCTTCTCTAGAGATTGTACCTCTGGGGATATAAACTGGGAGAAGTGTCAGGTATTTTCCTTGTCTAGCGTTCTGAAAGCAACACAGAAAAGTGACTTAGCTGTACTGGGCAGCCTCACCTCCACCACACATACATCACACACACACACATCCACACCACCACCATCTCCACCATATGCAATAATTCAGCTTCAGATGAGTAAAGACAGATATCTGTTTCAGTGAAGAGAGACAGAGATAGATAATTTCTCATCATTTGTGACACTTTTTCAACTTGAAGAACCAGAGGATAAATCTTTAAATATGAACTTTAACGATTTCTTAGTGAGAACACAGTGATGCAGTTCTTACTATTTGTCACATATGGACAAATGTAAAATAAAAAAGTAAGTGACTTAGAAATAATATTTACTGACAGGTCTAGGTAATGAAAAAAATATTCCCTTTGTCATTTTAAGCTTTTGAAAAAAACATACTACAAACAGCAGGGACTCATTTACAGATTTGACAAGAAAATTTCTGACTAAGCTCAGTTTCTTTGAAAAGGAGCTAAATTTCTTCAAGGATACAATATGGAAATGCCTAACAGCACTTTCTGTTATGTCTTACATTTAAAAAAGCATCTAATAAATGCATAGTTTTTATTTCCTTGTAGATGTGATCTGGTCACATTCTATGCAGGAGATGAGTAAATAGGGGTGGGGCTTTTCTGGTTATTGCCTTCATCCATGAGAAAGAGATCACAGCTCTGAACAGTTTATTTTTCTGTCTCCATTTCCTTGGGCCCAGCCAGTGCTCTCACCCTGCAATTCTGAACCTCCATGGCCATTACATGCATGTCTTTTTGAAGTAGAAATAAGGGAAGACAGAATAATGTGTCGTTTCCTTTAACTGAAAAAATGTGAGTCTTCTCTTTTCCCAGGAAGGCAAGAGACTTTGGCTAATTCATTTATTAAAAAAAT
>NW_012150330.1:296249-296566 GCF_000956105.1 Propithecus coquereli | reverse complement strand
CATATCAAACCTTCTCAATAAAACCATATCTTAACAAGCCAACAGGAGTATTATCTCTGTCCATTGAAATTTAGAGCCTGATTGTCAGATATACTCATTTATCATTCTCCATATATCACATTATAGTGTGCAGCATTGGAGAAACAAAAGTAAGTAGATAGCATAATGGTTGAAATCAAGGGATTAGAGTTAGCAGCTGAGTTGCAATCTAAACTACTGACTACAGTATCTTAATTATATCATCTGTGACATGAAGTGAAAATAATAGTAACAATTCTACAGACTTTTTAAAAATTTGATGTGATACATAGCTTAAG
>NW_012150330.1:284310-285070 GCF_000956105.1 Propithecus coquereli | reverse complement strand
CTCCCCCCTGCCCGATATCCAATAAATGTTATTCTTATATGTGCACTTATGTGTTGATTAGTTAATACCAATTTGATAGTGAGTACATGTGCTGCTTGTTTTTACATTTTTGGGATGCTTCACTTAGTAGAAATGTGTTTCAATTCTATCCAGGAGAATTTTTGAGATGGGGTTCTCACTCTGTAGCTTAGACTGTAGGGCAGTGGCACTATCATAGCTCACCGCGGCTTCCAAGCCCTGAGCTTAAGGAATCCATGTGCCTCAGCCTCTGGAGTAGTTGGGACTACAGGCACATGCTGTGTTGCCCAGTCTGGTCTGGAACTTCTGGCCTCAAGCTATACTTCTGCTTAAGCTTCCCAAATAGCTAGGATTATAGGTATGAGTCACTGTGGTCAGTTCATAAAACTCTTTTTAAGTATAATGTCAATTTTTTAAAAAGTATATAATGAGAGTCAGGCACTATGATTCAAGCCCGTAATCCCAGGAAACGGGGAGGCTGAGGGAGGAGGATAACTTGAGGCCAGGAGTTTGAGAGCAACCAGAAAAAATATAGTGGACCTGGTAGAAAGAAAGAAAGAAAGAAAGAAAAAAAGAAAGAGAAGATAAAAATATCAGCCGTGTGTGGTGACACTCACATGTAGTCCCAGTTACTTGGGGCTGGGCAGGAGGATCACTTGAGCCCTGGAGTTCGAGGCTGCAGTAAGATATAACCTCACCATTGAAGCAGCCTGGGAGGCAGAGCAGGACCCTGTTTCACTCT
>NW_012150330.1:279196-282226 GCF_000956105.1 Propithecus coquereli | reverse complement strand
TGTTTTTATTTCAGAATATTACGGGAGTATAAATGTTTTGATTATGGAAATTGCTTTTGTACCATTCGAGTAGAAGTTATACGTGCCCATTCCCCAGATAGTGTGCATTGTACACCTTAGGTGTCAATTTACCTATCCCGTCCCCTTCTCTCATCTGCTTGATTTCCAATGAATGTTATTTCCATATGTGCACATAAATGTTGATAGATTAATTTCAATGTAATGGTGAGTACATATGGTGCTTTTTTCTCCATTCTTGTGATACTTAACTTAAAAGAATGGTCTCTAGCTCCATCCAGGATAATACAAAAGGTATTAGTTCACATTTCTTATGGCTGAGTCATGCTCTGTGGTATAGATATACTACATTTTATTAATTCACTCATAGGTTGATGGGCACTTGAGTTGTTTCCACATCTTTGCACTTGTGAATTGTGCTACTATAAACATTTGAGTGCAGGTGTCTTTTTTATAGAAAGCATTTTTTTTCCTTTGGGTAGATACTCGGTAGTGGGATTGCTGGATCAAAGGGTAGTTCTACCTTTAGTTCTTTGAGATAACGCCCTGTGACTTTCCATAGAGGTTGTATTAGTTTGCAGTCCCACCAGCAGTGTATGAGTGGTCCTATCTCTCTGTATCCATGTCAACATTTGTAGTTTTGGGACTTTTTGATAAAAGCCATTCTCACTAGACTCAAGTGATATCTTATTGTGGTTTTGATTTGCATTTCCCTGATGTTTAGAGATGTTGAGCATATTTTCATATATTTGTTGGCCACTAGTCTATCTTCTTTTGAAAAGTTTCTGTTTATGACTTTGCCCAGTTTTTGATGGGGTCGATTTTTTTCTTGATGATTTGTTGAGTTCTTTATAGATTCTATTAATAGTTATCAGCCCTTTATCAGACGTACAGCATGCAAATATTTTCTCCCATTCTGTAGGTTGTCTATTCACTCTAATGATTGTTTCCTTCGCTGTGCAGAAGCTTTAAAATTTGATCAGCTCCCATTTATTCATTTTTGTCATTGCTGTGATTTCTTTTGAGGTCTTTTTCATAAATTCTTTGCCTAGGCTGATGTCTATAAGAGTTTTTCCAACATTTTCTCCAAGTTTCTCCAAGTGTCGCTTATTGTTTATACGCATTAAAAGTATTTAGAGAGATTGTTAAAAATACTATATGCATTTCCAGATTCCTTCTCCTCACCTAATTAGATCTATTAGAATCTCCAGGTTTCTAGATTCACTCAGATATGTGTGCGTGCACAAACTTTACTTTTCTCTTCATTTACTAAAGTTTGAGAAATATTGAGGCAACCCAAACTGCTGATTTTTACAGATACACAAAACAATATCCAAAAAGTGACTTTAATTAGGCCATTCATGACTTAAACCCTTATGTGAAAACATATTCTCATAGGTGAATGTTCCTTAGGCTCTCTGCTTCCTCCTACTTCTCCATTTCTCTTAATCCAATGTACTCAACTTGTACTTCTAGTTATTAACTGTAGTGCACTGCTTCAGTAAAATCTGTTATTCTCTATGTCATGGTAATAGAAATTTAGCAGACTATGGGCTATCTACTGTGACTACATTTCTCAGTCTCCCTTGCAGTCAAATATAACTACATTTTTATTAATAGAATGTGAGCAGAGGTAATGTCTACTAATTTCAGGTCTGATGCTTAATACTTTTGGAGTTCTTCTGCCTACCCTTTCTTCCTTCTGGGGTAGGCAGAACAATCATAGCATATATATCTGTCTTGCAAATGACCAACAGGCAGAACTGTACCACTGATTTTGCTGGTTCTTTTTGGAATGTTAAATAAGAGATAATTCAGTGTATCAGTCTTAGTGAATCACACTTTTGAGTCTCATCTCATAGCAATATAGCATTAATTACTGATTATTTATAATAAAGTTTACAGTTTTACAACTCTAGCAAGAGGATCTATCCCTGTCCTGAGCATGCATGTTTACATTATTTAATTTCAGATAACAAGGAAAACCAAGATGCTTTTAAGAAAAATAAATAGCAAAAGAAAGTACATTGGATCCAGATTTAATTGACTAGAAAACAAATGCATGAATAACCAGATATATTACTATACATAAATTTTAAACTTTAAATGATGCCACTATTATCTGATATCTTTCATAGAATTATCCAAAATGGAAAAGAAAGTGCACTTATTTGCAACAGTGGCTTTTTTCCCCTTCAACTTTTAAGTGGTATTTGAACTGATCAGAAATTTAAAACTATGTCAGAGACTCTATCAAATAAGAAGTTGGTGACTAGAAAATGTGGTTGTTAAATGTCACATTACTGTCTTCTGACGATCTTCTGTCTTCTGGAGCAAGTTTTATGGCCTTGCTTCACTTGTAAAACAATTTAATAGAATGATTATAAATGTGCGAATCTTTACATAAAGAATTTTATATTACTTTACAAAAAGTCGAAGAAAGCCTCAAGAACTTTGGTGGCAAAATACAATAAAAAGTTATAAAATACTGCTAAAATATGTTGCTCCAAATAGTTTGACATTAAATGTTTCACTGAAATGTTGTTGCTAATTCTTTATGAATTCAAATTAAATGAGGAAATTATTTATGTAGGAAAATAACCCACAGCTGTCTTCATACTCTTCCATGAAGCTGTCATTGAAAGGTTACTGATATCTTTCTACTTTATTTCAGTGCATGACCAGTGGTACAATTGTGCTTTCAGTAACATTTAATTTTAAATATCATGAAAGTTTTACTCTTTAAAATGTTGATATTTCTCTGAAATGTATAAGGATATGTAGGAAGGTATCTGTCTAAAAAGAGTTAATATAAACTGAAGAGTATGTTTCAAGTAACTAATTCATCCTAAAGTTGTAATACGTTCTTAGCGTCCAAAGTCTTGAATCTTTTTGATCATCTGAAGTTAGCAATATTGTAGACAACTGAAAAATAAGTTTTTTGGAGATCTCTATTTTCCTGAAAACTACAGGTACTTCTGAAAAAATATATTATCAATCCCTTAAAGTGGT
>NW_012150330.1:278057-279146 GCF_000956105.1 Propithecus coquereli | reverse complement strand
CATGATTTTGAGTTATGTAAATCATATAGAAAATTAATTTCATCAGCTCTCAGATATCCTTTTGATTTTAGTACTGTGTCAGCCAAAAATATATTGATAAGGGTGATTGTTATACATATCTTTAATGCCTTTGGTAAGAATAGGATGTGTTGATAGATTTGTGGGGGGTTTCCAATGTTTGGCTATTTAGAGTAATATTGTTATGAACATTTTGTATTTGTCCTTCAATATAAATATGCAAGCATTTTTCTAGGGCACATAAGTAGGTTATACATGATGCAAATCTTCAACTTCTCTGGATAATGCCAAAAATCTGCACTATTCTTAAACATTATGTTTCCAATAGCAGCGTATAAAGTGTTTTGTTGCTTTACATCCTTGACAACATTAGGTATTGTTAAACTATTAAATCTTTGCCAATTTGGTAGATATGTAATTATGACTTTGGTTTTGTTTTATATTTCCATGTTTTCTGATAATGTTGATCACCCTTTCATAGGTTTCTTGGCCATTGGAAATCACAGAGAATGAAAAAGGCAGCACACTGCTCTTAGGCAAATATTAAATCAAAAATGTACAAAAGGGTCTCTTGACTATTGACCATAAAGGATTTCCTCTTTGAAAGGGCTATAAATATTTTGCTATATAAATAAAAGGGCTATATAAATATTTTGCCCATTTTTTCAATTTCATGGTCCATCTTTTTTTTTCATAGTTTTCTGAAAGTTTATTTAATGTGTATTTTCTAAATTTGTAATTATTATGGGTACATGATAGTTGTATATATTTATAGGGTACATGTGATATTTTGATGATGACAATAATAATAATAATCAAATCAGGGCATTTGGGGTATCCAACACCTCAAGCCTTTATCATATTTTTTGTTAGGAACATTCCAATTCCACTATTTAAGCCTTTTTTAATTAAATTTTTGTCCTTCTATTTATGTATGTATTGATCTACCATCTGTCTATATCTATCTATTAATATCAAGCTAGAGACCTAACACATCAGTCCTTTGTTGGATATATGTGTCAGTTATTTGTTGGTTATATATATCTTTTTACTTTTTATTGTGCCTTTTTT
>NW_012150330.1:276677-278007 GCF_000956105.1 Propithecus coquereli | reverse complement strand
AAAAAAAAAAAAAAAAGGCTGAACTATGCCCTTGTGTTTTCTCCTTGGCCATATGGCCCTGCAAGGGAATATAATCCACAGCATGCATTGGACAGGGGTAGGAACAGTTTAACAGGGGTAAATGTGCTCTTTCTACCCTTTTTACATCTACCCCTCCATGAGCAATAAGTTGAGAATCTTTTATGGCAAATATAGCAAATATATAGCAATTTATAGCAAATAATTGCCATAAAAGCTTCTCAACTTATATTTGTTATATTTGCTGTAAAACCCCACCAGGAACCTAAAACCTCACATTGGCTTTGCCACCAGAATAAATAAGCATCTGAATCTATAACCAAAGGTTTAAGAAAGAAAGCTTAGTTAAATAAAGTGTTTTTTTTACAGCGAGGGAAGTCCGGCAGGAGGCCAAGTCTCCATTCCGCCAATTAAGTTCTAAATATGGAAGAATGAAATATTTATTCATCAGTTTTTTGAAAGTCTAACTGAGATAATACATGTAAATTTCTTATATGGATGCCTTACACTTTATAAGTGTCACTGAGTTATTTTATATTAAAAATATTATAAATTTTAAGAATAAATAGAAACGGAGTTTGAGGGTTGAAAAATTCTATCAAATTAGATATTGTGCTATTTTTCTCTCACATAGTTGTTTCTGTTGGCAAATCCAATAAAGTCTGTATCTTCATTAGGAAAATAACCCTTACACATAAATTAAAATTGGTACTTCAAAATATAGAAATGAATATGACCATAACATCCTTAAGGATGTGAACCTAAATTTCAATTGAATTACACTAAATCACAATTATATTTTGTTTAGAAGGAATAGATTTAAAGATTCCACTTAAGTCAAATTAAGAGCACTTAGGCACAATTATCACTAGCGTACAATTTGAATCATTTGGGATAAAGACTTAGCAATTGTCTTAACCACAGGCAAAATAGAAAATGAAACCTAAAAATCAAAATTTGGAGGAGTAATTTTGTACTTCCCACTTAAACGCAGGCAGAATAGAATTCATTATGTTTCTTTGGTTCATAATGTAGAGAGGAAACAAGTATACATCTGTGTGTAGATTTTGTTGGGAAGCTTGGAACAAATATAATAATTTAACATCTATTTATTTAATCCATTTGATATGGAATATAATGCAAATTAATACTGGCAGATAAAATTCCTTCTCTTTTCAAAAATATTCCTTGTGAACACATTGTTAATCGTAACTTTTTTTCTTTTCTTTTTTTATTTCAGCATATTATGGGGGTACAAATGTTTAGGTTATGTATGTTGCCCTTGCCCCCGCCACGTCCCAGCTTCAAGTGC
>NW_012150330.1:260461-263885 GCF_000956105.1 Propithecus coquereli | reverse complement strand
TATGATACAAGTTTTTAATTAGTAGGTTTATTTAAAGCAAATTCCTAATAAGAAAAAAACATTGAATTCAGTCAGTATAAGTCTCTTATTTTATATTTTGTTCCTTTGCCAATCACAGGAGCTGCTTTGAGAACTCCAAAGAAATCCACAGAACTAAGGTTGATTTTGTAAATTTTAAAATAAATTGAATTATTATAATATAAAACAAATTCAGAAAATCAGAAAATGAGAAGGATACAGGTTGATTACTTTTTACAAATTGAACCTATCTATGAAAACACTATTCTGATCAAGAAACACAGAATTACCACATGCCTGTAAGCCTCCTTATGCCGCTCATAGTGACAGCTCTTTCTCACCTTTCTCCTGATTTCTAATGCCATAGTTGTGTACTCCATATTTTAATTTTAAATTTATATTCATGGCATTAGACAAAACATATTACTTTATATCTAGTTTATTTTACTCAAAACTAGGCTCATGAGATTTGTTCATGTTGTTGAGCAAAGTAGTAGTTCGCTCACTCCCTCTTCTAAATAGTATTTCACTAAAAAAGTATCGTAATTTATCTATCTATAATTTTAATATGCATACACTTTTAAGTTGTTTCCAAGATGTAGCTATTATAGATATTTTCACTAACAAAAAAACATTGAGTGTGTCTTTGTTGCAAATATTTTCATAATTATGTTGGCTGTATTCCTAGGAGTAAAAGTACTAGGTCATACAGTCCTGGCATTTTCAACTTTAGTTGATATGTCCAAACATTTTCCAGTAATCATACTGATTTTCATTCCCACCAGCAGGATATTGAGAATTCCAAAAATTCATATTCTTGCCAAAACATGATATCATCATTCTTTTTCTTTAACCCAAGCTTGAGTGAGTGTAATGCCATCTCATTTTGGTTTATTTTGAATCTTGCTATGACAATTAAGATTAAGGCACTTTTTATCTGTTTATTGGCCCTTTGGGAAACCACTAGCATCTTGATATTGCTCAGGTTCCGTTTTTGGCAATAATATTTCATTGAAAGAGTCATGTATTTCCACAAGGTGGCACATAACATCTATACACTCCCTTTTTGTGATATTGATGAACTTTATAATCGTTGCCTGGATTCATTATTTTATTAGTTGTTGGCAAAGTGATAATATTCAGAATATCTTATATTTAACTTTTAATTGGAATATTTCTTTAGAGAAACTTAAACTTTCCGTCATCAATTATTTGGGTTTCACGAGGTACTGTTCATTTAGAAATTGGATATTAAGAAATATGCTTTTATTTACTACTTCTTAGAATAATAAGGTATTAAATCCTCAAATAAGAAGCTGCCTTAGGAGTTCTGACTTCCAGGTTGATTTGTCTTTAGCCCCAGAACCCTAAAAATATTACCTTTTGTCAGGTTCCTCAGCATATTACTAAGATGGAAAATTAATGAATATTGATACATTCGATACGTCAAATCACTGAAATCATTATCTTTATTGATGCTCAAGTATCCTATATTTGGCTTATAAGAGACTTTTAAAATTGGAATTTAAGTCATTCTAACATGCCTCTTGCAGTCTGTTACCTGGATGGCTTTCTACATGATAAGCTATTTCTATCTCATTGCATAAAACTCCTGTTCCAAGTTTAGAATCAATCACCACCCGATATCCCCAAAGAGCCTTTTCCATTTAGTTACAAATTAAAATATGATATTACAAGTGCTCATTATGAAAGTTTTAGTCATTGATTTTGAGCCTTTTCACTGAGTAGAACTGGGAATTACTCATTTTTTGTGTGCTTTTAAGAGAAACTACATCATAGACTCATACTCACATTTTCAAAGCAAATTTAGTACTGGCATTTCAGCTATTTTACTAAAATCTGTAATTTTTGTTATACTGATAATTTTGATATTATCAACATTGATATAATTTTTATTTGCTTTATCCCAATAGAAAGTTACTTCAAACATTTTATGTGTGTATGTGTGTGTAAAGTTATGTCTAAAGTTCATGAGGTAGAGAAGATAATGGACCCCCTCCCTAAAATGTCCATGTTCCATTCCCTGAAACCTGTGAACACATAACCTTAAACGGCAAAGGAGGCTTTGCAGATGTGATAAGGGGTACAGACTTTGAGATGGTGAGAGTATCCTGGATCATCCAGACAGGCTCCATCTAATCACGTGTATTCTTCAAAGTGTAACACCTTTACCTGTGGGTCTGAGTGATGAGGCAGAAGATAAGAGAGATGTGACATGACGAGGACTTGACCCCTCCTTGGTAGCTTTAAAGATAGAGGAAGGTGGCCATAAGCCAACGCATGCAGCCACCTCTAGAATCTGGGAACGATCCTTAGTTTACAGCCAACAAGGAAACGGTAGCAAGGAACTGAATTTTGCCATGAACTCAGATGAGCAAGGAAGAGGATTTTTCCCTTGAACATCTTGGGTTTTGCCCAATGTGATCTTTACTGGACTTCTAACTTACAGAACTGTAAGATAAGAAATTCGTATTGTTTTAAGCCACTTAGTTTGTGGTAATTCGTTAGGGCAGCAATAGAAAACGAATATAGTTAACCTTATTTTTTTCTATTTTAATTTTGGGATTTTTTTTGTTTTGATTTAATTTAATTTTTATATAAAATAGTCACATGGTTACAATATAAAATTCATAAAACAAGATATTCCACAGAGAAGTCTAGTTTCTCGCTCTTTCCCATCTGATCTTTCCCTTCTTTTCCATTTATATTCTCTTTAAAAGTTTATTTCATTTTTTTTTATTTCAGAATATTTTGGAGGTACACACCTCAAAAACCTTTGGTTACATAAATTGCCTTTGCACCACCCGAGTCACAGTTGTAGTGTGCCCCTCCCCCAGGCAGCATGCATCTGTTAGGTGTGAATTTACCCATTCCCTGCTCCGCCTGTCCACATGCTCAATACCCTATGAATGTTACTTCCTGTGTGTACGCATTGGTGTTGATTGATCAGTACCAATTTAATGGTGAGTACATGTGGTGTTCGTTTATTCTTGTAATAATTTACTTGGAAGAATGGGCTCCAGCTCCATCCAGGATGATACAATAGGTAGTTCATCATTTTTTATGGCTGAGTAGTACTTCATGGTATACATATATGACATCTTATTAATCCACTCATGTATCGATGGGCACTTGGTTTGTTTCCACATCTTTGCAATTGTGAATTGTGCTGCTATAAGCATTCAAGTGCAGGTGTCTTTTTTATAGAATGTTTTTTCACCCTTTGGTTAGATACTCAGTAGGGATTACTGGATCAAATGGTAGTCCTACTTTTAGTTCTTTGGATTTTAATTCCAAATTCAATTATTCTAATAGATTTTGTTTATCTACTTCTTGAATGAGTATAGATAATTTGCATTTTAAGGGAATTTGTCCATTTCATCTA
>NW_012150330.1:257920-260411 GCF_000956105.1 Propithecus coquereli | reverse complement strand
ATGATTACTTCTACAGATGAGTCCATTTATCTATGTGTAAATTACAGGGACGATCCAAGTACATAAATGAATCAGCATAATTAAGGGGCTTTATTTGTGACTTATATTAAGTCATTTCATTATATTTTTTCAATAGATTTAAATACTTTCTGTGAAAAGTATTGAAAACAGAATTCCAGGAGATTAGAAATTACATCCTGCAAGGAATAAGGTAACGCTATTCATAGTTTAATTCAAAGGTAGTCTCTCCTTGTAAGGTCACTGTTGAAGCAGATAATAGGGCAGTCGGAGGTTTATTAGTGAGATAGATTGTCTTCTACAAACTATATAAAGAAAATCTCTGTGACTCAAAAAGTTCTGCATGCTATTTTCCTATTCTACAAAATGGAAAAATAGCACCTTTCCTGTGAGGAATAAATAAGAAAATACATCTAAATTTCCCACTTAAGTCTCAGGACACAGTACAGTATTTATAAGAATTGTAAATGTTATTATAAACCTAATCAATCCATATTTATTATTGAAGGACTGGACATCTCCAAGATTGAAGAGTCGTATTCTCATCTTTGCAAGTTACTTTTTGAGGGACAGTAGAAATAACTGTACTGGATTAACTCTCATGTAGAGGTGATCCTAAAGCAATCAAGGTGCTAGGATAAGGCATGAATTCTGGAGATGTTTATGTCCTCAGAGCATGACTAAAAGTACTCCGGGTACTGCTTACAAATGGCCAGGATTCCCCAGAAGCCACACATTTAAAAGCAAGGAATATGTTCTTGGAGGTTAACTATATATCACATGGAACTACTGTCCCACTTGCAAGGTGGAGAAACAATTCGGGACCGTATGACTTCTCCCTTCCTCTACCAGTACCCTCCCGAAACCCAGGCCTTGCCACTAGGCAGACAGTGTAGAATCATTCACAACATGCTTCAAAGCAGAATACGGAAAAACTGCATTTGGTTACTTGCCTTGAAAAGAACTTCGTTTGTATCCCTTATACATATAAAAAAGGGAGAACACAAGTAAAATAAGAGAAGATAAGGTATCCCTATTTTAGTGAGTGACACAGTGATTGGTGGCATCGTTGAGATGCAGTGTGATGAGCCTAGTTTTGCCTGCCTAAAACTACCACGACGTGAATTAAAACAGGAGTCTACAGAAGGCAAAATAAAGTATGACGATAAAACTATTGGGTTTTATGTCCTTTTAAATTAATAGGGGGATTAAATTAAGCAAATTTAAAATGGCATTAAAAGAGTTTCAATCCCATAAAGACAAGAAGTTAAGACCATGTTTTACTCTCCACCTTCTGTTAATGCGTGGCAGTACAAATTCTCCTTCATAGATCACCCGTAAATCTCTGCTATTAAGGCGACAAATTTACTAAAAACAGCCCTGAGAGAAATATTTTCTTAGAATTCACCCAACTCTTTATTTTACAGAAAAATTGAGATTTTAGGCAGTCATTAAAGCAAGTAGAATGGAAGAAAATATTTGCTTTCTACACATCCAATAAAGGGCTGATAATGAGAATCTATGTAGAACTCAAAAAAATCAGCAAGAAAAAATTAAGCAATCCCATCAATAAATGGGCAAAGAACATGAACAGAAACTTCTCCAAAGAAGACAGAATAATGGCAAAAAACATATGAAAAAATGCTCAACATCTCTAATCATTAGGGAAATGCAAATCAATGATATATCACCTAACTCCAGTGAGAATGGCCTTTATCAAAAAGTCCCAAAACAATAAACACTGGTGTGGATGTGGAGAGACTGGAAGACTCTTATACTGTTGGTGGGACTGCAAATTAGTAAAACCCCTGTGGCAAGTAATTTGGATATATCTCAAAGAGCTAACAATGGAAATACCATTTGATTCAGCAATCCCACTACTAGGCATCTACCCAAAGGAAAAAAAGACATTCCATAAACAAGACACCTGCACTTGAATGTTTATAGCAGCATAATTCACAATTGTAAAGATGTGGAAACAACCCAAGTGCCCACCAATACATGAGTGGATTAATAAAATGTGGTATATGTATACCATGGAATACTACTCAACTGCAAAAAACAATAGTGAACTAGCACCTCTTATATTATCCTGGATAGAGCGAGAGCCCATTCTTCGCAATGAGGTATTACAAGAATGGACAAACAAGCACCACATATACTCGCCATCAAATTGGTACTAACTGATCAACACTAAGGTGCTCACATGGAAGTAATATTCACTGGGTGCCTGACAAGTGGGAGTGGGGTGGTGGGTGTATGGGAGAAGGGCAAGCTTGTAGCCCTGGCTTGGGTGAGGCAAAGGCATTATATGTAACCAAAATGTTTGTACCCCCGTAATATTCTGAAATAAAAAAATGCAAAAAAAATTTAGTTCGGAATTGAGTAACTTTGATTCTTTAAAAGGAAAAATATAATAATCTTTGTTATTGTAACCAGGAAGCAGGATAATTGCATCATTTAATCCTCACCA
>NW_012150330.1:254729-255360 GCF_000956105.1 Propithecus coquereli | reverse complement strand
ACAGAAGGCAAAATAAAGTATGACGATAAAACTATTGGGTTTTATGTCCTTTTAAATTAATAGGGGGATTAAATTAAGCAAATTTAAAATGGCATTAAAAGAGTTTCAATCCCATAAAGACAAGAAGTTAAGACCATGTTTTACTCTCCACCTTCTGTTAATGCGTGGCAGTACAAATTCTCCTTCATAGATCACCCGTAAATCTCTGCTATTAAGGCGACAAATTTACTAAAAACAGCCCTGAGAGAAATATTTTCTTAGAATTCACCCAACTTTTTATTTTACAGAAAAATTGAGATTTTAGGCAGACTTTTCACTCTGATTTTGACAAATGTGGAAATTAATTTGCTTGCAGTTGCATTCTTGGGCATTATTCAGGCCCTTAAATCTCTACATCTTCATCCTTTCCTGCCCTTTGTTCACTGCTGCATTTAAGAATACATTCACCTTTTTTAAGACATAAAACTGTCCTATAGTGAAGAGCAATCTGTCTATAGCATGTTTACATATGTGTGCCTAGAATGTCCAAGGCAGTACGGTAGCAACAAAAGACTTTCCCATTTTATAGAAATGCTGAAATATGGCCGGGCGCGGTGGCTCACGCTTGTAATCCTAGCACTCTGGGAGGCCG
>NW_012150330.1:254277-254679 GCF_000956105.1 Propithecus coquereli | reverse complement strand
ACTAAAAACAGCCCTGAGAGAAATATTTTCTTAGAATTCACCCAACTCTTTATTTTACAGAAAAATTGAGATTTTAGGCAGACTTTTCACTCTGATTTTGACAAATGTGGAAATTAATTTGCTTGCAGTTGCATTCTTGGACATTATTCAGGCCCTAAATCTCTACATCTTCATCCTTTCCTGCCCTTTGTTCACTGCTGCATTTAAGAATATATTCACCTTTTTTTAAGACATAAAACTGTCCTATAGTGAAGGGCAATCTGTCTATAGCATGTTTATATATGTGTGCCTAGAATGTCCAAGGCAGTACGGTAGCAACAAAAGACTTTCCCATTTTATAGAAATGCTGAAATATGGCCAGGCGCGGTGGCTCACGCCTGTAATCCTAGCACTCTGGGAGGC
>NW_012150330.1:251017-252533 GCF_000956105.1 Propithecus coquereli | reverse complement strand
CATCCCACAAAATTCAATATTCTGTGTTTAAGTATTTATTCAGCTCACAATCTTTCTAATATTCATTTGACTTATTCTTTGATCTATGAGTTATTTAGAGATTTCTCAAACATCTTTCTGTTGTTCAATTCTAAAGTAATTAAACTGCAGTCAGAGAACATACTTTGTGTGAACTGAATCTTTTGTATACATTGAGACATGTTTTATGGCTTATAACAGGGGTCAGCAAAACTTTTCTGTAAAGGTCCAGATAATAAATATTTTATGTTTTGCAAGCCACATACAGTTTCTGTTACATATTCTTCTTTTTAAAACTCTTTAAAATATAAAAACATTCTTAGCTTGTGGGTTGATAAAAACAGCCATGGGCAGAGTTTGACTTCTCTCCCCTGGCCTAGAATATGGTCTACTTTGGTAAATATTTCCTGTGTTCTTGTAATCAATATGCATTCTGCTCTTGTTGGTTGGATATTCTATAAATATCAGTTACTTCAAGTTGTTTTAGAAATGTTTAAATTTTGTATATATTCATTGATGCTCTTTCTACTGGTTCTATTAATTATTAAAAGAAACATAGTGAAATCGCTGACTGTAACTGTGGACTTGTATGTTTCCTTGAAGTTGTATCAGCTTTTGCTTCAAGTAGTTTGAAGCTCTTTTATTTGATGCATAAAACTATAGTATCATTGTATCCTCTGATGAATTGATCTCTTTGTCATTATAGAGCCTCTTTATTCATGACATTTTTTTCTCCAAAGTTACCTTCTCTCATATTAAAATACCTACTCTAACTTTTTAAAAAATGTAATTGAAAAATAATGACTGTATATATATTTATGGAGTAAAATATGATGTTGTCATATATGTATACATTGTAGTATGATTAAGTCAAGCTAATTAACATATTCATCACCTCATATACTTATCATTTTCTGTGGTGAAACATTTGAAATTTACTGTTAGCAATTTTGAAATATATAATGTATTATTAATTAACTATAGTCACTAAGGTGTGCAATACATCTCAAAAACTTACTCCTGCTGTCTAACTGAAATGTTGTACCCTTTGACCCAAAACTCCCCATTCTCCCCATCCTCAGACTCTGGTAACCACCATTGTAGTCTCTACTTCTGCAGTATTTGTCTTTTTATACCTGGCTTACTTCCTTAGCATAATGTCCTCCAGGCTCATTAATGTTATCACAAATGACTAAATTTTCTTCTTTTTCAATGCTAAATTTTATTTCATTGTATACGTGTACTACAGTTTCTTCATCCATTCATCCACTGATGGACACTTAGGTTGATTCCATATCTTGGCTGTTGTGAATGGTGATGCAGCAAACATGGGAGTGCAGATGGCTGTAACATTTTAAAATTAGGATTAGCATGGTCATAGTGTGTATCGTTTTTTCCTATTACTTTTAACCTCTCTGAGCCTTCATGTTTAAAATCCATTTTTGTAAGCAGAATATAATTTGTCTTTGCACTTTTTTTTGATTCTTTTTCTTTTTTT
>NW_012150330.1:249674-250772 GCF_000956105.1 Propithecus coquereli | reverse complement strand
TTTTTTTTCTTCTTCTTCTATTTTCTTTTGGATTAATTGAATACTCTAATAATGTGATTTACCTCATTTGTTGGCTTAGTAGCTAAAATTCTGTTTTCTTATTTTAGATTGCATTGTGTTCATGGTATAGAGCTTTATTTTTCAGAAACTTTTCAAGTGATAGCATTTTCTTTAGTTACAGTATGAAAAAACTTATTTCAACTTCTTCTTTTTGTACTTTATGATTTTCATGCATTTTACATTTACACGTTATAAACTCTACACTTATTTTTGTTTAAATAGTAACTTATCTTTTAAAGAGATTGAGAAAGAAAAATAAGACATATTTATACACATGATTACTGTTTTGTTTTTTTATTTGTTTCTGTAGATCCATATTTTCATCCAGTGCCATTTCCTTGTGACTAAAGAATTTACTTCAAAATTTCTAAAAATGTATATCAATAGCTAATGAATAGTTTCTGCTTTTGTATGGAGGGAGTCTGAACCATAATTATTTAAGCTATATCATATCCTTTACTCATTATCTAAAAGAGTAAATAAAATACTTCTTTAAAAAAAAGAAATCTTTAATTTGCTTAAGTTTTAAAATAATTTCAGTGGGTGTAGAAATATCAGTTGGCGGTTTGAAAAATTTTTAATTATGTTAAAGACGTTGTTTTACTCTTCTTTTTCCTGCATAATTTCTGAAGAGAAACCTACTATCATTCTTATGTTTATTGCTCTCTACATATTGTTTCCCCAGCTGACTTTAATATTTTCTCCTTATCGTTAGTTTTGAACAACTTGATTATAAAGCGCCTTCATGTAGTTTTGTTCATGTTTTGTGCTGGCATTCATTGATCACTTTGGATCTTTGGGTTTATAGTTTTAATCAAACGTGGAATATGTTCAGCATATTGGGCTGCTGGACATTATTGTACAGTTCAGGTTTATTTTCATTTTTTCTATTAGGTCCATAATTTTTTTTTCTGTAATATATAATCGGCTGCTGCACTCATCTACTGTATTTTTCATCTCATATAATGCTCACCCAAATTCTAGAAATTAGGTTAAAAAAATTCTATACAAACTAGGAGTTTATAAACTAGTTTACAG
>NW_012150330.1:244691-249199 GCF_000956105.1 Propithecus coquereli | reverse complement strand
TCTCAAAAATAAATATTGACAACAAATATTTTTAATAATAACATTATAAAAAGTTCTTTATGAGGCTCTTGTCTCTAGTAATTTTATCACCTAAGTATATAATTACAAAATGTGATAACTGCTACAGATAAATAATATGCAAAGCTATGAAAAATTTACCCAGGCTGTCTGAAGATCTTGTCTAGGTCATATTGCTCTAGTAAATGTCTTCATTACTTGCTATATTTTTCTCATGTAACTCTTAACATGTTTTGTAATTATATGCTTCTGGGATTATTCAATTAATATATATTATATTCCATCATAATATAGTCTACATGGGAGCAAGACATATGTTTCTCTGGATTACTATTATAGCCCAGTGTCTAGAAAAATCCTTGATATTTTTAGGTGTTGAATAAATCAGTGAAATATAAATGAATAAATAGACTTTAATGCTGTGAAAGTAAGGATATAAAATCAGTAATTATGAAATAATAAATTATTCATTGTAGGGATTTATATTGCTGTAATATAATAATACATCAGAGTATGCATTAAAAGATAAAGTATCAATGCATATGTATACATTAATCCTAGTAAAATTTAAAATCAAAGTTAATGAATTAAATGTTATTGTCTTATAGCTATTTGTATTGCTCAAGGCTCCATCTTGTCAATATGAACTTGATTGTTTAATGTAGAAACACATTGGTAATTTTAATGATCATAATAAACTGTTAAGAATGAATTAACTACTAAGAAAGGATTAATTTTGGTGTTAGGTAAATCATTATCTATTTTCTCATAGACACATTAAACTTTTTAATCTTTAGTGTGAACTTTAAGGTGAATTTACAGGTGTGAAAAAAGATATGAAATTTTTGGTGAAGATACCATTAGTGAAGATGTTTCAATATTTCTCTGTTTCAGACACTTAGAAATCACATATAAATTATAAGAGAAAATAAATAAAAATGAGCGAGGCCTAAAATGTGAGCAACAAATTCCTGCACAGGACTTGAACCAAAATTCAGTTTAGTCCAATGATTAAACTCATAAGTCTGATGTGCTCTAGGGAGGAAATCAGGCAGTGGTGGTTGATTCTGCTCTTGCAGGGTACTAGAGACTACAGGTTCTTCCCATGAGGTTATCAGTTAAGACAGGTTCACTGTTTGAGGCCAGATTCTAGGGGTACGAGTGTTCCAACCATTCCAATGCCTCCAAGAAATAGTATTGCCAAAAACTCTTATAAGGCTTATTTCTATTTTGGTATTCTGTGGTGGTGATGAGGGAAGGTGAGTTTTGTGGACAAAATGACAAAACCACAGAACTGGTAAACATGGACAGAGAAAGAGAAAAAACAAAATCAAACTAAATGTTCCCTATCAAAATCAGTTTGAACACAAAAACCAAAGCACATGTAAACATTAAGAAATAAGAAACACAACATCTAAACTAAAAATAATTAGAATATTTACTAGAGAGCAAACTAATTTTGGAAAATTAGGAAAAATACTTTCAAATTATTACTATTAAGATACTCAAATTGCCTGGGCATGAGAGTATACCATTAGAAGCCGTGACAAAAGACCCAGTCTGCCAGCTGCTGGCACCTGAGCACACAATCCAGGAGCCTGCGGATCAACCCACCCCACCTAACACAGCTCAGGACCATGAGCAATACTGGGAGATCTGAAGACAGTCCTGACCATCCTGTTGCCAGGTCTCCACTGTCTGAGCAAAGCACCAACGACCTGGGTATTGCTACACCGACCTGAAGCCCCAGAGGTGTTTGTGTACTATCATCAGGCCTGACAAAAAGTTCAGCTGGCCTACCACCAGCACCCACACACACCACCTGGTAGCCTGAAGAGTTCCCTGCCGTGTTTCTACAGCCTTTGCCTGTGGTCACCACTGAGGTGTCTGAGTACATCTAGAGTACACATGTCTCCCTCCAGTCCTTGTCCTCTCTCCCTTCTCTGCCTATGTCTCTCTACCCTTTCTCCTGAATGACCAATAACTCAATGAAGAGATTAAGAAAGAAATTTAAAAAATTCTCGAAACAAATGAAAATTAAAACATAATACATAGTATCAAAACCTATGGGATATAGCAAAAAGAGTAATAAGAGAAAAGTTTATGGCAATAAGTGTCTACATCAACAGAGTAGAAAAGCTTCAAATAAACAACCTAATGATGCATCACAAAGAACTAAAAAACAAGAGAAAACCAAACCAAAAATTATTAGAAGAAAAGAAATAATAAATTTCAGAGCAAAAATAAATGAAATTGAAACAAAAAATGCAAGAGATCAATGAAATGAACAGTTGATTTTTTGAAAAGGTAATCAAAATTAACACATCTTTACCCAGACTAAGAAAAAAAAAATAACACTCAAATAAATAAAATTAGAGATGAAAAAGGAGACATTAGAATGGATACTGCAGAAATCCAAAGGATCATTATGAACTGCTGTGAGCAACTATATGCCAATAAATTGGAAAACCTAGAAAAATTGGATGGATTCTTGGACACATACAACGTACCAAGATTGAACAAGGAAGAAATACAAGCCTAAATAAACCAATAAAAAGAAATGAGATAGAAGCAGTAATAAAAAAGTCTTCCATCAAAGAAAAGTCCAGGACCCAATGGCTTCCCCTTTGAATTCTGTCAGCCATTTAAAGAAGAATTAATATCAATCCTACTTAAACTATTCTAAAAAAATCAAGTGGTCAGGAACCCTCCCAAACTCACTCTATCATGCCTATGTCACCCTGATACCAAACAATGCAAAGACACAACAAAAAAAGAAAACTATTGGCCACTGTCTCTGATGAACACAGATGCAAAAATCCTCAACGATATACTATCAAACCAAATTCAACAACACATTAAAAAGATTATTTGTCATGATCAAGTGGATGCAAGGATCATTCAACATACTCAAATCAATCAATGTGATACATTATAAATGACTTTGATAAAATTTAGCATCCCTTCATGATTAAAACTCTCAAAAACTGAGTATAGAAGGAACCTGCCTAATATGATAAAAGCTTTATACAACATACTCACAAAGAGTATTATACTGAAAGAGGAAAAACTGAAAGCCTTTCCTGTAAGGAACAAGACAAGGATGCTCACTTTCACCACTGTTAATCAACACAGTGCTGGAAATTCTAGCTGGAGCAATCAAACAAGAGAAATAAATAAAGGGCATCCAAATTGGAAAGGAAGAGGTCAAATTATCCTTGTTTGCAGATGAAATGATCTTATATCTAGAGAAAACTAAAGACTCCACCAAAAAAACTATTAGAACGGATAAACAAATTCAGTAAAGATACAGGATACAAAATCACGTACAAAAATCAGTAGCATTTCTATATGCCAACAATAAAAGATCTGAAAAAGAAACCAAGAAAGCAATCCCATTTATCACAGCTACAAATGAGACAAAGTACCTAGGAATAAATTTAACCAAATAAGTGAAGGATCTCTGTAATGAAAACTATAAAACAATTACGAAAGAAATTGAAGAGGACACAAAAAAATGGAAAGATCTTCCATGCTAATGGATTGGAAGAATCGATATTATTAAAATGCCCATACTGCCAAAGCATCTACAGATTCAGTACAACCCCCATCAAAATACCAATGACATTCTTAACAGAAACAATAATCTTAAAATTTATATGGAACAACAAAAGACCCAGAATAGCCAAAGCCATCCCGAGCAAAAGGAACAAAACTGAAGGAATCATATTACCTGACTTCAAATTATATTATTAACTACATAGCTATAGTAATTAAAACAACATGATACTAGCATAAAAACAGACACATATACTAATGTAACAGAATAAAGAACCCAGAAATAAATCCATACATTTTTAGTGAACTTATCTTTGACAAAGGTGCCAAGAACATACAGCAGGGAAAGGACAGTCTTTTCAATAAATGGTGCTGGAAAAACTGGATATCCATGTGCAGAATGAAACTAGACCCTCTGTCTCACCATATTCAAATAAATATGGATTAAAGACTTATATCTAAGAGTTGATGCTATGAAACTATTAAAATAAAACATTAGGGAAATGTTTTGAGACACTGGTCTGGGCAAGGACTTCTTGAGTAATACACCCAAAGCACAGGCAAGCAAAACCATATTGGACAAATGGGACCACATCAAGCTAAAAGTTTCTGCATAGCAAATGAAATAGTCAGCAAAGTGAAGAGACAACCCACAGAATGAGAGAAAATACTTTCAGAGTACTCATCTGCCAAGGTATTAATAACTAGAATATATAAGGAGCTCCAACAACTCCATAGGAAAAAATCAAACAATACAATTCAAAAACGGGCAAAGGATCTGAGCAGACATTTCTCAAAAGAAGACATACAAATGACCAACAGGTATATTAAAAATGGTCAACATCATTAGTCATCTGAGAAACGCAAATAAAAACTACAATGTGGTGCAACTACTATGGAGAACAGTATGGGGGAGCCTCATGAAGCTAATA
>NW_012150330.1:242791-243920 GCF_000956105.1 Propithecus coquereli | reverse complement strand
AAAATATACTTTTATATGTAAAATAGCAGATGACTATACCATTCATTTCTTATTAAGGTGTATTTATAATAAACATATTAGGAATAATAAGCAATAAGAACTAAAGTATTCACAGTATTTCACCATCACATTTATGTACTGAGTTATATGCTGTGCCTTTCTTTACTTTCTATAGGTGAATCCCCTGAGCCTTAAACTACTGCTACTTCTTTATTTGTGCATCAATACCATCACTATTTGACTTCAGTATTTCTGTTTCCTCTGCATTGTTGTCAATATTTTTCTCTGTATCTGTTTAATTATCATCAGTATAAAAACATGCTGTTATTTCTTCCATCTTATAAAAACAAACTTTCTTGATTTGAAATCCTTTCAACTAGTGTTCCATTTTTTATGCTCTCTCGTGTGACAAAATCATTTCCGAAATTTGACTATATTTTCTTTCTGCAATTTATTCCTGTCATTTTTGTAAACCTACTATAAACAGGATTTTATCCTAATCGTGATACTGATATTGCTCTTGTCCGGTGCACTGATGCTTTCCAAATTGCTTAATATGATGGGGAAATCTCAGGTCTCATCTTACCTCACTTATATTAATTGACACCAAAGATGACTCTTTCATCCTAGAAATATTTTCTTCACTTAATTTTCCAGATACACACTCTCCTTGTCTACTTTCCATCTCAGACTACTCTTCATCTTCTTTGCTAATTACTTCTCATTTCTCTACTTACTTAATATTGGAATGCATCAGCTTCATATTAAAAAAAAATATAAAGTAAGGCTAAAATGAAATGTTACTTCATAACCTTAAAATGGCTAAACTTCATCGCAATATCAGTTTATGTTACTGATGGGGAGCACATAGAACCCTCACACATAGATGGTAAGAGTATAAAATGTTACAACCACTTTGAAAAACAATTTGGCAATGTCTTATATAGTTCAACATTCACCTACTTCTTCAGATCAACAATTACACTTTATCTAGAGAAATTTATCAGACAGAAACATTTATGAGATAAATGAAATTTTATATATCTAAAAGATGTGTACAAAATTATTTATATTAGTCAAAAGAAGGGAAACCATCCAAATATCAGTCAAAAGAATAAAAAATCAAATT
>NW_012150330.1:241406-241986 GCF_000956105.1 Propithecus coquereli | reverse complement strand
AGGCAAAGGATCTGAGCAGACATTTCTCAAAAGAAGACATACAAATGACCAACAGGTATATTAAAAATGGTCAACATCATTAGTCATCTGAGAGACGCAAATAAAAACTACAATGTGGTGCAACTACTATGGAGAACAGTATGGGGGAGCCTCATGAAGCTAATATAGAACTAACATGTGACCCAGCAGTCCCACTGAGTATATATCTAAAGGAAGGGAATTCAGTATATTGAGAAGATATCTGTGCTCTCATGTTTACTGCAGCAGTGTTCACAAAACCCAAGATTTGGAATCAACCTAAGTGTCCATCAACAGATGAATATATAATGAAATTGTGGTACATATACACAGTGGAATATTATGTAGCCACAAAAAGAATGAAATCCTGCCATTGGCAATGACCTAAATGGAACTGGAGAACATTATGTTAAGTGAAATAATCAAAGCACAGAAAGACAAATAACTCATGTCCTCACTCATATATGGGAGCAAATATTAAAATCAATTGATCTAATGGGGACAGAGAGTAGAATGATGATTACCAGAGGCTGCGAAGGGTAGGGCAATGTGGGAATAGAGT
>NW_012150330.1:237975-239291 GCF_000956105.1 Propithecus coquereli | reverse complement strand
CAGAAATTATGGAAATGATACGTGAAAGAAGTGACATCCTGACATGCTTAAACCACTGGCTAGCTATCATTCCAGAACAAGTGGAATTTTTAAAAAATCTGTATGAAATTAAAATCAAAGTCAGATAAAGCAAAACTGAAGACTTGGTTGTCAATAGAACTAGAAGGAATAAACATATTCCTGGACAAAACCATGAGAATACAGATAGGAATAAAGGGCATTTTGAAAATATAAGTAAATTTTGACTTCAGCCTATATTTTTAAATTTAAATACATAATAACAAGAAAGCAAGTGTTCAGGTAATTAAAGTAATTGTTTTATTTCTTAGCATCTTGGATAAAATGAAAAAGTGAATACCAAACTCTGGTGAAGATACGAGAATCCAGAGCTTGTACACTACTCACATGTAAAATGGCATAACATATTTGGTAAACTATCTTGCCAGCAGATTTTAAGCTAAATATACACACACCTCATTATCTAGTTATTATTCTATATATCTTTGTACTAGATAAAAATAAGAACAACCACAGAACCTAACAGCATCAGTATATTTGTCAATTGTAAAATTGACAATTTGTCATATACTAATTGTTGTATATTCATACAAAGGAGTACTATATACTAACATACTGAAACAATTTTTTATACACACAAAACTTTGGATGATTCTCACTAATGAAATATTAAGCAAGCAAAGACATTTGTAAAAGACCTTTACAAAAGAAATGAATCTATGCATATCAACTCCCAAAACAGGTGAGATCTTCTAATTAGAAAACAGGAAAGTGATTATGCTTCGGTGGATATTTACTGGTAGGGGACAAGAAAAAAGCTTCTGAGGTTATATTTTATTCTTTTTCTTTATTTCAGTGTTGGTTACACAAGAATATTTATTTTGCGAAAATTTATAGCAAAATGTGCATAATATTTTCTACATGTAGGTTATATGCCATTGAGTACTTACTTTAAAAGCAATGGAATTGTTTCCATTTATAAAATTCTTTTTAAAATTATTCATGTATAAAGATATGCCTCTATCACACAAAATTAAAGTGGTTCCATGTAAGTTGTATTCTTGATGATATTTTAAAATTATTCTTTGAAATTATGTATTCCTTTAGTTTTTAATAAAACACTTGTACTATTTTTACACAAAAGCACAAACTTATTATACTTGTTATTAAATCAGATTCTATTAACAATAACCCCCCCCCACACACACACACACATTCACACACACCACACATACATGTATACACAAAAAAATTTTGGAAAGTACACTACACATCAAACAATGCCAAACATAAAATAT
>NW_012150330.1:237388-237925 GCF_000956105.1 Propithecus coquereli | reverse complement strand
ATGTTCATTAATATACGAGTGTGCATGAGTGTGTATGTTTGTGTGTGAGCGAGGTGTGTACTTGTGCATCTGTGTGTATATGTATTAATATAATCAGACTCGGGCTAAACAAATTTGCTTCAATTTTTAATCACACAAGCTTATAACGTTTTGCTTGTTTCTGAATTCAAAGGACATGGAATCATAATATATGTGCTCTTTCTCATATTGGTTTGTTTGCTAAATATTTTGTTTGTGAGCATCCTCCATGGTTTTGTTTTTTAGCAGTATTTTAGTCTTTGTAAAGTATAGTATTCTTTGTATGATTATACCACAACTTATCTGTCACTTCTCAAATATGATCTGCTATTTTGCAACTTTTTTTTTCTCTGTAATTTACCATGAACATTTTGTCATGAAAATCACTAAGATTAACCTCATACTTTTTACTATTACATAATATTTTAATTATTGGAGTCTGGGTTTCTTTTATTTCTTTTTCTTTGTTTTTTCTTTGTATTTTCAATTACTTATATATTTTTAAGCTCTCTACTAAGT
>NW_012150330.1:231754-233123 GCF_000956105.1 Propithecus coquereli | reverse complement strand
ATTATTGGAGTCTGGGTTTCTTTTATTTCTTTTTCTTTGTTTTTTCTTTGTATTTTCAATTACTTATATATTTTTAAGCTCTCTACTAAGTTATTAGGTTGGTACAAAAGTAATTGTGGTTTTAGCATTGTTGAAATTTGCTGTTTGATATTGTAATACATTCTTAAATAAATGTGGTTATGTTACACATCATTTTAATGCACATTTTTTTCTTTATGTTTTTAGCTAATGATATATTACTTGCTATTTATTTTATATTTATTTTAGACCATGGAAATGATATTAGACAAAAAGCAAATTGAAGCAATTTATCTTATTCGAGTTTGAAATGGGTTGTAAATCAGCAGAGACAACTCGCAACATCAACAATGAATTTGGCCCAGGAACTGCTAATTAACGTACAGTGCAGCTGCGGTTCAAGTTTTGCAAATGAGATGAGAGCCTTGAAGATGAGGAGCATAGTGGCTGGCCATCGGAAGTTGACAACGACCAATCGAGAGCAATCATCCGAGCTAATCCTCTTACAACTACACGAGAAGTTGCCGGAGAAATTAACGTTGACCATTCTATGATCGTTCAGCATTTGAAGTAAATTGTAAAGGTGAAAAAGTTCAAAAAGTGGGTCCCTCATGAGCTGACTCAAAATCAGAAGCATCATTTTGAAGTGTTGCCTTCTCTTCTTGTAGGCAACAACAAGGAATTATTTCTCTATTGGATTGCGACATGTGAAAAGTGGATTTTATATGACAACTGACTATGACCAGCTCAGTGGTTGGACTAAGAAGAAGCTCCAAAACACTTCTCAAAGCCAAACTTGCACAAAAAAGATCATGGTCACTGTTTGGTAGGCTGCTGCTGGTCTGGCCCACTACAGCTTTCTGAATCCCAGCAAAACCATTACATCTGAGAAGTTGGGTCAGCAAACTAATGAGATGAATGGAAAACTGCAATGCCTACAGCTGGCACTGGTCAACAGAATGGGCATGATTCTTCTCCACAACAGCATCCAACAGGATGTCGCTTCACACAGCCAACACCTCAAAAGTTGAACAAATTGGGCTACGAAGTTTTGCCTCATCCACCATACTCACCTAACCTCTCACCAACCAACTACCACTTCTTCAAGCATTTCGACAATTTTTTTTGCAGGGAAAACACCTCCACAACCAGCAGGATGCAGAAAATGCTTTCCAAGAATTCTTGGCATCCTGAAGCACAGATTTTTACACTACAGGAATCAACAAACTTATTTCTTGTTGGCAAAAATATGTTGATTGTAATGGTTTCTATTTTGATTAATAAAGATGTGTTTGAGCCTAGTTATCATGATTTAAAATCCATGATCCAAAACTATAATAACTTTTGCACC
>NW_012150330.1:218750-231033 GCF_000956105.1 Propithecus coquereli | reverse complement strand
ATTTTTCTCTTTTGTTTCCTTTTGAATATTTTCTATTTGTATATCTTCATTTTCACTACTCTTTTCTTTCATAATGTCTAATCTGCTGTTAATATCATCTACTGTATTCATCAACACAGGCATTAAGTTTTCTTCTCTATAAGTTCAATTTATATCTTTAAAATATCTTCCATGATTCCACTTAAACTCTTTATTTTTTCCTTTTTGTGTACAATGTGTGATACAGTCGTTTATCCTAGTCAACTACTTATACCATCCATGTTATTTCTGGGTCAATTTTGGTTAGTTGATTTTTCTTATCATTATGAGTTGTATTTTTTTTTGCCTCCATAAAAACTATAATTTTTATTGGATGTCAGACATTGTGATTTTACTTTTTTGTTTGCTGGATTTTTTTTATTACTATACATATTCTTGAGCTTTGTTCTAAGAAGAATTTAAGTTACTTGTAAACAGTTTAATTATTTTGGTTCTTGTTTTTAGGTTTTATTTGATTGGACCAGAATAATATTTGATTTAGCTTTAATTTTGTCTCACTACTGAGGTAAAAACCCTACTCTGCATGTCCAGTGAATTATGGAGATTTCCACTCTGCTGGTAGGAATATGATTTCTTTCAGGCCTAGTATAAACTCCTGTTCCTGTTATCTCTAATCCTTTTAAGAGGTTCTTTGGCCTTGAATAGTTTCGCTCATGTTCATATACTGACTCTTACCCTTATGAAGACTCAAGCAGGCTCTTCTGCAAAATCTCTAGAATTCTCTCTTCACGCAGCTCTCCTCTCTGATACTCTGCCTTGAAAATTCTAGCCTTAGTATCTCCAGGCTCTTAGCTCCAGGCTCTGCAACTCAGGGATTTTGTCAGGCTCTTCTAAGATACCCTATCTTTGTGCCACAGTCTTAGACTTTTCTCCTGGCAGGAAGCTGTGGCAATCATAGGGCTTTCTTATATTGTTCCCCATCTCTCAGAGATCACTTACATTTATTGTGTGATGTCCAATGTCTTATATATTTTTCATAGTTTTTTCTTTTTTTTTTTTCTTTTTTTGAGACAGAGTCTCACTCTGTCACCCCGGGGTAGAGTGCAGTGGAAACATTGTAGCTCACTGCAACCTCAAACTTCTGGGCTCAAGCAATCCTGCTTCAGCCTCCCAAGTAGCTGGGACTACAGGTGAGTGCCATGACATCCGGCTAATTTTTCTCTTAGTAGAGACAGGGTCTAGCTCTTGCTCAAGCTATGGTTGAGCTCCTGATCATAAGCAACTCTCCTGCCTTGGCCTCCCAGAGTGCTAGTATCACAGATGTGAGCCACCATGCCTGGCTTTCATACTTTTTTGTTGTCTCAGGTGGAAGGATATGTTTAGTTACTATTTTCTGTCTTTGACAAGAACAGAGGTTCTGATTTGAGTTTACCTTCATATTGAATAAGATGAATTTGAGGCTAAGGAAAAAAGTCTGACTCTACCAGGGAGCTAAGGACATCAGAAGAACTCATCCAGGCCCTGAGGCTACACTAGTGACAAATGGGCAAGGAAAACTATTTAGACCCAGAAGAGAACTGCCTGTCTTTAAACTGGTAATACACAAATCAGTTATGTACTTATAAATCTTTTCCCAGATAGGGGTTGAAACATACACTGTGTAATATAATATTAAAAATGGATTTCAAAGGAAACATGGAAATATAACAGAAATTAATATTTGGAAATCATACTTTTTCTTTGCCCAAGGGGAAAAATTGTGTAGAAAATACATAGTTGCTTTTGAAAAGTGACTGAAAGAAATTCTCTTTGAAAATTGTCTACAGGGTTACTCATTTTATTACTGATAATATAGCATGCAATAAAGAAAAACAATAGGAAACTTCTTTAATAAAAAAATCTATCACTTTCTTCTCATATGGGTTAATCCAGTGTGATTATAAATAAACTAATATTTGAAAGGTGACAAAGTAAATAGATCATCTCAACAATGTGGCATATCTTGTCATATCATGTTATGCCAGCCATTGACTCAAAAAGACATTGAAAACTTTACTGTTGAAGAATTTCTTCTCTAGATTTTGTAGCTCAGTAGATTGCTCACGGGAACCTAATAAAAAATTGACATTGAGCAACTTTGCGTTGTGTGAGGAATCTGTTGTAGCAAGGGGTCAGGAAGCCTTTGAGGCTCTGCAGACTCCTTGCAGTAGCAAAGAATCTATATATACCTGTTATATCTTTGCTCTGCTAAAAACAAAACCTAGATTTTCTGAGACTAGTCCAGAAGTATGACAGCTGTATTTATATAGGTACTTTATTTTATACTTCATATGTAGGTATTTTAATAAAAATTTGGTAATATGACAAAGCCAAAGTAGGTTTTGATAATTTTAAATTGAATTATAAAATGTTCAACGAATTTCTATGATTTTCTCTGTTCCTATGTTTGTGCCTAGTTTCTGTCGGTGCAAAAGTAATTGTGGTTTTAGACCATGAATTTTAAATCAGTACTACTAGGCTCAAACACATCTTTATTAATCAAAATAGAAACCATTAAAATCAACACATTTTTGCCAGCAAGAAATAGGTTTGTTTATTCCTACAACAAAAATCCATGCTTAGGGATTTGATGAACTCTTGGAAAGCATTTTCTGCATCCTGCTGGCTGTGGAAGCATTTTCCCTGCAAAAAATCATCAAGATGCTTGAAGAAGTGGTAGTTGGTTGGCGAGAGGTCAGGTGAATATGGTGGATGAGGCAAAACTTCGTAGCCCAATTTGTTCAACTTTTGAAGTGTTGGTTGTGCGCGATGATGTCCTGTTGGGCGTTGTTGTGGAAAAGAATCGGGCCCTTTCTGTTGACCAACGCTGGCTGCAGTTTTTGGTGCATCTCATTGATTTGATGAGCATACTTCTCAGATGTAATGGTTTTGCAGGATTCGGAAAGCCGTAATGGATCAGACCGGCAGCAGACCACCAAACAGTGGCCATGACCTTTTTTGGTGCAAGTTTGGCTTTGAGAAGTGTTTTGGAGCTTCTTCTTGGTCCAACCACTGAGCTGGTTGTTGCTGGTTGTCGTATAAAGTCCACTTTTCGTTGCACATCACAATCTGATAGAGAAATGTTTCAATGTTGTTTTGTACAGGTAGAGAAGGCAACACTTCAAAGTGATGATTTTTTTGATTTTTGGTCAGCTCATGAGGCACCCACTTATCGACCATTTTTACCTTTCTAGTTTGTTTTAAATGCTGAACAACCATACAATGGATGTTGAGTTCTTTGACAACTTCTTGTGTACTTGTAAGAGGATCAGCTTGGAAGATTGCTCTCAATTGGTTGTTGTCAACTTCCAATAGCCAACCACTGCCCTCCTCATCTTCAAGGCTCTCGTCTCCTTTGCAAAACTTCTTCAACCACCATTGCACTGTAGTTCGTTAGCAGTTCCTGGACTAAATGTTGTTGATGTTGTGAGTTGTCTCTGCTGCTTTACAACTCATTTTGAAATCAAATAAGAAAATCACTTGAATTTGCTTTTTGTCTATCATCATTTCCATAGTCTAAAATAAATATAAAATAAGCACAAGTAAGTCACTAGCAAAAAACATAAAGTGAGAAATGCACATGAAAATGATGTATAACATAACCATACTTATTTAGGAATGTATTTCTATATCAAATGGCAAATTTCAACCATGCTAAAAACTGCAATTATTTTTGCACCAACCTATAGCTTGAAGAGTATTTTTTTCTAAAATGATTTCTTTCATAAAATTTTGCACACTAAAAAACTTGATGTTACGCCAATATAAATGTTAGGCAACTATTATTTGCCTAGTTTTATAATATTTATCAAGCATAAGAGTAAATAGATGAATAGATGAATTTTTTAAAGGAGAAACATTTGAAAACGATAAGAGAAAGCTACTTAAAACAGTATTTGGCTTGTTTTCAGAGAAATATTATTTAACAAAATAACTTAAACATTATATTTGCCTTGTTCTCATTCTCTTATTTTCAGAAATAGATTAGCTTTATTGTAGAGATATGTCTTAAAATACGGTTTACTGCATCAGAGAGAGGAAAAAAATGACAACAGGAGATAACCCACCAAGATAAATGTTGTGACTATGTGGCACATGACTGCATTTCTTAAGGTCAGAGCAGGTGTTTCTGCATATCAGTAGATCGTGATAGTTTGACTCACTGAAGTGTAAATGGCATTTGGTCATTAACCAAATTATATTTAGTTGTTATAAAACTGAATCATATTTAGTAGTCATTTTCTAAATGATTAGTGCCATGTATGTTTACGTTAACATGTTTGATAGTTGAAGTCTGATGCCACAGAACAGTTTTTTCAAATAAAGCTACCAAATTCACCTTTCCCTTATTTTTCTTTGTGTTATTGTCCTTTTAAAAAAAATTTTCTATTTTTTAATTTTATGACCCATCTTTGTTTACTCTTAAGTATTTATCAGTTTAATATTTTCAACACCTTGTAAGATACTTTCTAAAATTTTAATAAAACATCATAAACCATATAATGTTAACAATATATTAATTATTTCTCTTCCCTCATTCTAACACAAATTGGTTATGATGCATTCATACTGTGTTACTTTCTCTCCTGTCCACTCACTTAATTTGATTCAATTAATTATTCATTCCTTTATTCATTCACCTACCCATTCATTTATCAAACATTTATATTTTTCACCTACCTATTCTCCCTTTTCATGCAACTTTATTACTAAAATTGAAATCTAAGAAAATAATTTAAATATTATCTTTGCTCTGTCTTCATTATTATTTCCAGAAATAGATTAACCTTCTTGTAGAAATGTGTTCAAAAATAGAGTTTACTGCATTAGAAAAAAAAATTCACTAGACATATGAAAAATGTTTTAACACTATGTTAAAATTTATTTTTTGAGAACAAGTGCCTAATGTAAATTTATTCAACTCAAACCTGAGAGAGAAGTAATATTCTTTAACATTACACTTCTCTCCATCAGGAGTAATCCATGCTGAGATGGACCAGAAAAGAGGCCTTCAAATAGCAAGATTTAGCTTAGATGGATGCACTATCCAATAGATCTTTAAAAGTAACTCATATTTGTTGACCATTAATTATGCCAGGAACTATGCAGAACTTAAAAAATACCTTTTAAATAGTTTCTTGAGCTAAGTACTATCTTGAACCATAATTTTGCAAATAAGCAGACCAAGATTCAAAACAGTTAAGAAGCTTTCCCATATATGCACAGTTAGGAAATGCTTAGATTTGAACCCAGGTCTTTTCATACCAGAGCCCACAATCTTAATTAATTTACTCTATTATCTCCTCAATTCTTTTAGTGTTCCCAGAATCCCCAAATCTGTCTTTTTAGCTTTGATGGTAAGTTCATGATTCTATTGCCTTATGAACTTGAGCCTTATTTCTTAAATCCATTGTTTTACGCTCATATTAACATTGTAAATCCTTTCATGTCTTATGTTGCTAATGTCTTATTCTCTTTGTCTTGGACTAGCAAACTAACCAGAAAATTGGGATTTAGAAATTCAGGGATTCTTACCTAAACTCAGAGAACAAGTCCATGTTGGTGACACTATAGCTAAATTCTTTGTAAAAATCGATACTCAAGGAAATATATTAAAAAGCTCCTCGGCTGGGAGTGGTGGCTCACGCCGGTAATCCTAACACTCTGCGAGGCCGAGGTGCGAGGATTGTTTGAGTTCAGGAGTTTGAGACCAACCTGAGCAAGAGCGAGACCCTGTCTCTACTAAAAAAAAAAAAAAAAAAAATAGAAAGAAATTAGCTGGATAACTAAAAATATATAGAAAAAAAAATTATCTGGGAATGGTGGTGCATGCCTGCAGTCCCAGCTACTCGGGAGGCTGAGGCAGAAGGATTGCTTGAGCCCAGGAGTTTGAGGTTGCTGTAAGCTAGGCTGATGCCACAGCACTCTGGCCCAGGCAACAGAGTGAGACTCTGGTGCAAAAAAAAAAAAAAAAAAAAAAGTTTCTGATAGGAAAAAGCTTTTTTCTTTCAGGAAAGAAAGTCCAACCTCTAATGGAGACGGGCTTAGTAAATGTAACAGATTGATTTTCACTAGCAGTGAGAGAGGATGCAAACAACTAATAATTTTTGGTTGAGCTGTTTTCTTATTTCTTTAAAGAGTCTTTGCCACATATTAGAGTATGGAGCTTTCTTTTTCCTCCTGTTTAGGATTACACAAACTCACCCCCATGGACCATGACAGAAGTCTACATCCTGTTTCTTTAGATTTCCTCATGAGGTCAAGAAACCTCTCTGTGTATCTAGTCTTGGAAAAGCCTTAGTTATCAATAATTTCCTGAAGTAATTATAAAATCAAGACTACTATTAACTTCAGGTTATATAACTATTGATGTTCTTTGATGTTTGTCTAGAAAATATTTTTATTTTCCGCCTAGGAAATATATTATATTTACCTCTACTCTAGAGACTTCTTTACCATGTCCGTTTGTTAGGTTTACTTGCTTCTGTATTCTTACGTCTTTCCACAGAAGACATTGTAATATAATGGTCATCATATTATAAATATTTAAGAAAAAAAAGCAAATTACATTATCCGATACAAAGATAATAAAAGTGTTTGGACAGATTATGCCTATTTTCCTTTTTCCAATGACGAATTCATTAACTGTCTTCACTTTGTTCAGAGATTTTATTTTTTCATTTATTTGTATATATTCATGGAGTACAAGTGCAGTTTTGCTACATTAATATTATATACTGCATTGTGGTACAGTCCGGGCCTTCAGTGCAAACATCACTGAAGCAATGCACATTGTATTAATACGTATCAAGCAACCTTCTATCATCCATCTCCCTCCCACCACTCCACCCTTCCAAGTCTCCATTGTCCATCATTTCACACTCTGCTTCCATGTGTACATAGTATTTTTATTATAAATATGATACCTATACATTAAAGAAAATTTTGGATAATAACAAATAATATAAATAAGAAAAACATCACTCAGTCACAACAGCAATTAATATTTCGGAATACTAGTTTCCAACTCTTCATGGCATAGTTTAACTCAGCTGTAATCTTATAATCCTGTAATTACATACATTCATAAATATATTTTAATTATAAAATTGCAAATTACTTGTCTGTTACCTTATAGCATAGGTACATGTAAATTTAAATGTTCCCCTATTTCTAATAACATTATTATCGTAACATAATTTCTCATATTTGAGATTATTTCCTTGGTCTAAAAATCAGAAGTAAAAGTTTTAGGGGAAAGGAAATGTCTCTGAGCTAGTTTTTAGGGCCTTTCATGGTTCTATTAGGACAGACTTAACTTATATTACAAGTGGATCTGACCATAAGGTGCTGTAAGAATTTCTCTTGTTCCTAGGCAATGTTGTGCAAGATATTATGGCTTCCTTAAGTGCCTGGATGATGATGTAGGTAAAAGCATTGCAGACAGGAGGCTAATCCATTACTAGAATATATGTCAGTTCCACAAAGGATGCATTGTTGTCCATGTACTATGGAAAGGACCTGATGAATGAGACCATCATGTGGCTGGCTGGTCTTGTTAAGGAGTAGTACTATACCAATGGCACAGAGTTGATTTTTGCTTTGAGAAGGTCGAGTATTCAGCGGTGGTGGAAGGAGAGTCGGTATTGGAGAGTAGAGGGCTCAAGAGGTTGATCCCCCAAAAAGCTCCCATACATGTCTCCAAGACCATACATTCAGTGCTTCTTTTGCCTGAACTGAGGATCTTGAGAAGAGAGACTGGTGGACATACACTTTGTTGATGAGTGTATCCTGTGGATAATTTCTCATGGGCTTTAACATGAGACCAAAAGATCTGCACACTCTGATTCGCTCTCATTTGTACATGTTTCTACCTCAGACTACTTTGTCTCTGATCTTCTAGGATTGCTCCTTCCAGTTGCCTGAACAACCAACTAAGCCATTCATCACTGGTCAGGTATTTATGTATATCTATGCTTCAGGCTGCTTTTCCCCCAGATTATATTCTTTGAAGGTCTGCTCATTTCTTTCCATTATCTCAGTGATTTAAGAATACCTGCAAGTTTATGGCTAATACCAACATCATACTGCCTATCTGCAGCGCTGGCTTGCAGTGTTTCTCCCTCTGTCAGTTGGTCATAGGGAACTCCTCTTGACAACATAGGTATGAGCTGAGGGAGAGGCAGGGGTGCAATAGAATAAAGAGCCACGTGAGTGCCCACAATTTTATTAACTTTTTTGCATCTTGTAGTCCTGCTGCCGTCTGTACCTGAATATATATTTCCACTATGGAATTTTTAGCTGCTGTGCCTGCCTGACTTTATAACTCAAAGAATCAGATAATATCAAGGACATTAAGAACAGTTCTGTATTCTTTGTTTGGACATTTATGTACTATAAGGGCTCCAGAGCATCACAGGAATCATTTTTTCAAACAGAAAGAAGTGTTTTTGTTTTGTTTTGTTTTGTTTGTGGCATGATGGTCCTACTCAGCACCCTAGGAAACTGTGCTGAGAAGTTTCTGCCGGGCTAGCAGAGATTCCATACAACATTATAATCTGGCACTTTCACTTTTGGCTCCATCAGATTTGCTGGATCATATGGCCTGAGTTGTCAGGAAGCTTGCACCGCAGCCTGTGACTGCAGCCAAGGCCTCTTATAATCTCAGATCCGATCAATACTTTCAGCCTGCATAGCCCCCTAAAAATGGATTAGTAAAATATTCACAAGAGTAGCATATGCTGCCTCCAAGCCTGAGGGTCATGCACTGTGCTCTCTTTCTTAGTGGTAGGTGTTGAAAAGTGCAAAGGTCCACCAAGCTCTCTGTCTCATCTCAGTCCTCAGTTTCTTACTTTTTAAAATGATTGAGTCCTAAATCTGACACAAGTAGCCTGTCAAAGCTGCAATTCCAGCGTTCTTTATATCTTCCTGATTTTAAAATTCTACCTTGGCTTTGATTTTCCATGTAGATCTCCCTAAATATTTCCATGGAGGCCCTATGTGTTTCACAGCATGCCTGGAGCTGGTAGTTGGCTACTCTGAACCTATCATTTACAAAACTTACTAATAAATTAATTTAAAAGTCTGCTAATTAAACAATTATTATAATTAGTATTTCTTCACATTCTTTAAATATCATAACTAACTCATAACCTAATTTTTACCTATCCATATACAGTATCCTAACTTACTTGGTGATATTCTTGGTAATTGTAATGGTATAATTACTAGGGTTTATCTCCATCACTAATAAAGTCAGCAAAGGAGCCACTATTTTCATCTGATAGATGTGTTGTCTAGTTCCACAGCTCCATTGCAAGTGTCTGCATTCCTGTCACATCTTAGTACTAACTTCCTTAGTCTGGGCTTTCCTAGAATTCAAGGCTAAAAGGCAGCTTATTGAAAATAGTTTATTTGGAAGTTATCTTGTATGCCCAAGTGAAGTATAAGGCAGTAACACAGAGAAGGAGGGAAAGCCAATGAACGGCTACTTTATTAAATTGTCCACTGCTGCCCATTCTTGGTGCTCAATCCCCTAGGACTTTTCTAAGAAGCCTTATGCAATGGTTCTCAGAACTATCTGCCAGGGAAACAAAAATAAATATCCACCCTTTTGCTTCAATTCTGCATTTCTTAAGAGTAGTCTTTTCATAGACACCATTAATCCCCTGGCTTCTGGATTTATCTTGCCTGAGGAAAAAATATTTCTTAAGACATCCCATGGCTCAAAGGCAGTCAATACGAGCTACGAATGTCAGATCGCACCTGTATGAATCTGGCCAAGTCAACATAGAACGTGCCTGGATACGAGGTAACACCCCAAAGATCTGCAGTGACATGTGAGAAGTGACAGGGACAAGTCGTCTTATTCTCTTTATTTTCTCTTCTCTTATGGAGAACATAATAGAAATGCCAATAACAACCCTTTTCTTCTTTAAAATTTTCTTTTCTTCTTTTTTTTTCTTCACATGGTTATAACTCTTATTGTTTTTCTTTATACTGTTTTCATTTAAAGAAAAACAGCGGTATTCTCCATGAACTGTTGAATGGATATACGGATTTAAAGGTTCAAAGTGGCATATGGAAACATTTTGTTAAAAAATTATAAATCTTTCTTACAGTATATACATATTCAAATCCCTGCAGATAGATCTTGCTAGCTTGCTATTGTCCTCCTAGTATATGTGGCATATGCACATTTATTTCAATAAATTTTGATCTAGCTGGAGTTCGAACTGAGCTCCTATTTTTCTTCTCTTTTCTTTCAGAATTGCTGTGAGAACTCAATAATTCTCATTTCTGCTTGCCTTCTGTCACTCCAGATGGTCATACCTATGTCATCAGATTATACATTTCCCATTGACAATCAATCCTCATTCAGTCTTTACCACAACCTCCTCCAGTTGGTAAGCCAGTTTTAATATTTTCATTTTATAAATGAGACAATGGTTATTTAAAAGAGGTAAATAACATGTATGGAGTCAAATTGTAAATTAACTATGTAGCCAAGATGAAAAATATTATTTTTATTGGTTTACAAAGAAGTCAAGTGTTGTTGTATCTTACATTATACAAATTGTTAAATACTAATGTATAGCCATAGTAAAATCAATTTTAATTGTACAAAGAAGGAAATAAAATGAATTTAGTACTTCTGTGATTTAGTTTCCTCATTTATGTGCAAGGAGGTAGAAAACGAGACAGCTTCATTAGGTGATCTCTGAGATTCATTTCAAATTTAATAATGTACAATTCTAAGTAAACCCCAACCTTGTTACTACAAGTACTCTGTTTTCTCTGATATCTACCCTGATTAAATAAACTGGTATTCTATCCTTAGCCATGAGAGTGTAGTCAAAGTTCTTTTTGATGGAAGTATTAGAAACCCACTCCAATTATCTTAAGCAAGGGATGAGTAGGGGAAGGGAATTTATTTTTATCATATTAGTTTATCCTTATGAAACATGATGGCAGAAATCAGAATTAAGCCTCACCAGGAACAGAAATCAGGAACTCTTCACTCAGAAAATGAGATTGCCCTCTATTAGTTCTGGGCCACACGATCTCTTTGCTGTGCTTTTCTCCACAAATGTGCTCCGTTCTTCTCCCTGGAGACATGGATTATTTTGGAATTTAACATGCTCACAGCCAATTAGCCATCTCAGCTCAGCTTTATCACACTTATCATTTTAAGTGTAACGTAGAGACATATTGAATTTATTCTGTTTCAATTCCCAATTTATGGAAAATATTTTAGAATTGGTCCAACTTCAACCAGGTATTAAACAATTCAACAGCAGGAGGCGGAAAATCTCATAGTACAGATTAACTGCCAAGGTGCAAATCTGTTCACAAGGCAGGGATTTCTATTAAAAGCTTTAAAAGTATGGGCTGAGAAGACACTTCAAAACAAGTCTAGTAAGCACAGAAAAGATGAGGTTATTTCAAAAGGTAAATAGAAGTATTGCTAAGATGGATATATCTTCCAAACAGACAACATAAACTTCACAATGTTAGAGAAAACCCAGTATGATACTGTTTTTCTATGGAAGCAATAATCAAATCTTTTCAATGACATTTTCTCTATTTCAACAGTGAATTATGTGTCCCTATTTGGTCTATTCATCTACAGAAGAAATACCTCCTATAAGAAATCATTCCAAGTAGTTATAGACATGTGCACTAGACAGTTTTAAAACCTCAATATCTTTAACTAATTGAATGTCTCTTTGATATAGCCAATGGCAGGGGCTCTCATGATGGTGCTAACGACCTGTGAAATCTCAGCAGCTTAGAAGTCCTAAGAGCAGGAATTGTGAGCATGAAACCATAAAATAAAGACTCAGCTATTATTTTCAACATTTAGGGTTTACTGTAGCAAAATTGAAATATAACAGTTGCAAACTAAATTTCTGTAAAGAAACCTTAAGCTCGGAGTGAAGTGAAATTCAACAAAGTAGATGTGCTATGAATTCACTGAAACAAGTGTGGAAAATGCAAAATGGTAATAGAAACTTAAGTGCATACTATTAAAACAAATAAAAGGCAGAAAAAGAAAATAATTCTCAAAAAAATTAGACATTATATCCAATTTACTATTACAGTATTTCATATATATCAGCCATTTGGATAGTTGTATGAGATACTATTGCCACAAAAATATTGTGTGTGTCTGTGTGTATAGTATCTACATTAAATTCAAGCAATTCTCCCCTTTTTTCTTTTAATGTGCTATTAGCCACTAATCTTTATTCCCCAGCAAATG
>NW_012150330.1:216276-217959 GCF_000956105.1 Propithecus coquereli | reverse complement strand
TATGTATATATACACACATATACATATGTGTATATATGTATGTGTGTGTGTGTGTGTGTGTGTGTGTGTGTGTGTGTGTGTGTATGGAGAGAGAGACATTGGAAGGGAGGGAGAGAGAGGAAAAAAAATCATGAAAAAATAGGAGCATCAAGGTTCATCTTTCCCTATGTACTACTTCCTGTTACAGGACATTTTCATTGCCTGGTCCTTTCCCTAGAGATGGATATACTGGGTGATAAATAGGTACATTGTAATTGTTGGTTTTGACTGTGCTATATTTCTTCTAAATGGAATGGAATGTAAAATGGGACTTTCCCGATTCTCTAAGAATTTCAGATAAAGCCTCAAAGAATTTTAATGATATATGTCTGTGCATTCTAAAAAGAAATAAAGTCACATCCTCAAAGGACTTATTAAGAGGTAGCCAAATGGTCCAGTGATCAGCAACCTCAACAGCCTATATGAGAAAAGACTAACAATTCAGTAAAGGTGGTGGACCTTCTTAAAAGGGAATTTTAAATCCCATAACTAGTCTGGTGGGTTTTTCTTTCCCTTAATCATGAGGGATAGAAGACAACTACATCTCCTATAGTTCAAGACTACGGACAGGGGCCTCACAAGGAGCAGTCATAGAGATTGTGATGATTTACAAGAGGAGAAATAAACATCTCACTGTCTACTTGGAATGTTGAAGGAACTGCAGAGATAACCTAGGCCTATGCCATGTACCATGTATTAAATAGCTATTGGAATGGAGAGTGAGAGATTCTTGAGATAATTCAGTAAGAGCCACCTTATGTTGAGGAGTGGGTCATGGAGAAGGGTACATGAGTCATTAAATCTGAAGGCAGGGCTGACTTGAATAGCCCCAAATGGCAAGGCAAATTTGGAAAAGGGTAGCAGCAGGACCTTTCTAAGGTAGTGGGTCAAGGATGCATGAGTTCCCATGCTTCAATGCTGTGCCATAAAAGGAACTGGGTTTGAGTTGTCATGAAAAGATATTGCTCAAGAGAGCTATCTTCTGGATAAGGAGATATCAGCAAGCAGAGAGAGGTCATCACTATCTCAAAAGCTGATAGATTGTCAGTTGGAGAATACATGGTCTGTGCTGGTTAAAAAGTCCAGCAGAATCTCCATGAATTTTATCTCGAAAGAAACCACTAATATGCTCCTCAAAAGAGTTAGCATTTGAAAAGTGTGTTTGACTTAGCCAAGAGATAAGTACCAAAAGAAAAAAGAAAAAAAAAAGCCCGAAAACCTCAATTTGTCTTGGTTCTGAAATCTCTCCACTGTGATCAGTCCTGAAGGAGCTAGAATCAACAACAGTTAGGTAGTAGAGGTGGAAAGGGGAGAATGAAAGGATACATCTGCTCTCACTTTTCTGTCACTCGCAATGAGACACAGATCAGACCTGAGAGGGTTGACTGGGCTGGTGGTGGGAAGAAGGAGGGGGATGGTACTTTGAGTTTGATGAGAGAGCAAAACTAACATGAGATTGGATGATGCCCTTTAATATATGAAAGTAAGACTGCATTTTACTAGAGGACAGTGATCAAATGGGTTGTGGTGTATGTTCAGGATGTCAAACAAGTGTAAGGACAAGATCTAAGAGAACATGTTTGAATGTAATGATATAAATAAATTAAAAAATACTCTTCTTAGCAGTTCTGCAGAATTCAGCCC
>NW_012150330.1:202907-214276 GCF_000956105.1 Propithecus coquereli | reverse complement strand
GACAGATAATAAATACCAATAGACAAAAAATATTATTTGTCAGATAGTTATAGGTAGTATGGAGAAAAATAACGTAAATATCAGTTATCCTGCTTATTGCCTAATTGGCTCAAGAATGAAGTGCCCATCGCAGCAAAAATAGAGGTTATGCATGGGATCAGTATATAGGATACCCACTCCCCAAGGCAGAACTGGTATAGCCACTGGAGAGTGCCAATATGCCCAAAGCAGAAACCAAAACATTGCCCCTTATATGGCGTAATTCCTTGGGATTAGTAGCTAGCTCAACTGATATAAGAACATTTTGTTGTCACTAGGGTAGACACTTATTCTGGATATGGATAGAATTCTGGACTGCCTTCCCTGTCTGTAATGCTTCTGCCAATAAAACTATCCATGAACTTACAGAACGGCATATTCATCATCTTGGTATTACATACAACATCAATTTGGACCAAGCAAATAATTTTCTAGCAAATGAAATTTGGCAATGAGTGCAGGTCTATGGAATTCACTAGCTGTACATGTTCACCATTATCTTGAAGCAGCTGGCATGCTGAAACAGTCTAACAGCCTTTGGGATTCTTACTTATGGTTATATCTAGGCTGCAAATCCTTGCAGAGCTGAGGCAACATTCTCCAACCTGTGACATATGTTCTAAATCAGCAGTCTATATAAGGACCATGTGAATCAAGGAGTGAGAATAACAATTACCTCTTTTAACCATTACCACAAGGGATCCATTAGAAAAAAGAAAATACAGTTGCCTGCCCCCATAAGTTAAAGCTGTAATTGTCTAGTAGTCTTAAATTGAAAAGAAGGAATTCTTACACATGTTACACAATAATAATTCTATTGACCTGGAAATTGAGGCTGTAACCTGACGACTTTTAGTTCCTCATGTGAATAAATCAATAGGCAAAGAAGGTGATTACAGTACAGGCTGGGTAACCGATCCTGACAATCAAGGGAACTACACAATGGAGTTCAGAATGATATGTCTGGAACACAGGTGATCCCCTGAAAAGGAGCTCTCATAATACTCCCAGATTGTGTAATTAAAGTCAATGGAAAATTTGTATCATGTTAGGTGGAAGCATGACTGTCTTTTATTGACAATTGCCATGTTTAAAGAGATATATAAGGTTACTAAGTGACAAAAGGTAGACTCTATTGGCTTTGTAATGTGTCAACTTAGCTAAGCTGAACTACTTTTTCTGGAATTCCGTTACCAGCAAATAGAGGTGCTGCTTAATTTGTGATTTGTACATGTGTGATTAGAGAAGGCCATCAGAGACATCTTTGCAAAGATATGAAAGGCAAAAATTAAGCAACATCTCTATTGATCTTTATGTGCAGAATGCTGTATGTGGCTAAGTCATTAGGCACTTTTGCTTTCTGCTGTTTGAACTTGCAATCTGGTCTGCGTGTTCCACCTTTCCTGGATATCCCTTCACCTTCTATGGTTTCTAAGCTGAGTGTGTGTTTAGCTTCATGACCAAAGGCTGCAGTTTCTCATGCAGAATGCCCATCCCATCATGGCCAGAGGCAATGAAAATTTAAATGGGTTCCAGTTCATCCTAGTGGGTTCTAGTTAGTGGAAGAGTTCAGTTTATCTTTGTTCTTTGCTATATCCATCTTTTCTTCTGAACCGCCTCCCCTGAAACCTTTGAAATCCAGCATCAAATGTGAAAAATAAAGTCTTATTGCATAAACAGTAGGTATGTTTGTGTGATTGGACTCTGATTAAAGTGGAAAGGGATGTCTCCATCAAGGAGAAAACAGTTGGGTAAAGAGTGAAGGAGAAGTTGAGTAATGGTTGTTTTTCCTTTGATGCTCCCATAAGAATTCACTAAGACAAACTGAAGTTAAGAAACAGATATTAAAGTTAAAACCAGTAGAACTATGCAAATGACAATCCATTATTCACAAATTCTGTAATTGCAAATTTTCCTACTCACTTAAATTTATTTATAAGTCCAGAATCAATACTCTGAGTGCCTTCATGGTATAGACATGTACAGAGCGCTAAAAATGAAATCACCTGACATGCACCTTCCTAGGTGAGTTTGAATAAGATGATGCTCTGCCTTTTTGTTTTAGCTATCAAACTATAAAAAGAGTCTATTTCTTGGTCAATTTGATGCCATTTTATTCACATTTTTGTGCTTTGTGTTGGTGGTTTCATTGTCTAAAATGATCTCTTAGCATAGTGCTGATGTGCCATCTACTATTCCTAATCACAAGAAGACTATGGTCTGTCTTATGAAGAAAGTACAAGGTATTTTTTAAAATTTTTTTCTTAATTTTAATTATGAGTAAATAATGGTTACATATATTTATAAGGTACACATGATGTTTGATACTGGCATAAAATGTATATTAATCAAATCACGGTAATTGAAGTATACATCACTCAGGCATGTATCATTTCTGTGTGTTAGGAACATTCCAATTCCAATCTTTCAGTTATTTTAAAATATATCCTAACCTATTGTTGATTATAGTCACTTTGTTATGCTATCGAATATGGTTCATTCTATCTAACTAACTTTATTTTGACATCCATTAACTCTCCCCACTTTATCCCCTCTCCCTGCTACCCTTCCCAGCCTCTGGTAACCATCATTCTACTCTCTGTCTCCAGGAGATCAATTGTTTTAATATTTAGCTCCCACATATGTGTGAGAACATGTGAGATTTATATTGCAGTGCTCGCCTTATTTCACCTAATATAGTACAAATTTTTTATTTGTTTGTTTTAATAAATTTTTTTTTTTATTTTCATAGATTTAGTGGTTACAAGTTGAATCCCGCCACATGTATATATCATATAGCGGTAGAGTCTGGGCTTTTACTGTACCCATCACCTGAATGGTGTACAGTGTACACCACTTACATAGGTAATTTTTCATCCCTCATTCCCCAGCTCTACCTTTTGAGATTCCAATGTCCATTTTACCACCCTGTGTACTCTTGTTTAGCTGTAGTTTGGCTCCCACTGTCCCACATATAGGTGAGAATGTTCAGCATTTAGTTTTCTGTTCCTGGGTTACTTCACTTAGGATAATGGCCTCCAGTTAACCCAAGTTGCTGGAAAAGTCATTATTTCATTCTTTCTTAGAAGTACTCCATGATATACACACACACACACACACACACACACACACACATACAAACACACAAACACACATATACATACACCACATTTTCTTAATACATTCATCAATTGATGGGCACTTAGGATGATTCCATATTTTTGCAATTGTGAATTGTGCTGCAATAAACATATGAGTACAGGTATCATTTTTATATAATGATTTCTTTTCCTCTGGGTAGATACCCAGTAGTGGGATCGCAGGATGAAATGTTAGATCTACTTTTAGTTCTTTGAGAAATCTCCATACTGATCTCCATAGGTGTTATACTAATTTACATTCCTAGCAACAGTTTATAAGTGTTCCCTTTTCACTGCATCCATGCCAACATCTATTGTTTTTTGACTTTTTAATAATGGCTATTCTATTATAATTGGAGTAAGATGGTGTCTCATTGTGGTTTTAATTTATAGGAGAGCTTGGGCTTCCCTGTTCCTCCTCAACTGTGAGGGCTGCAGCTACATCACCCAGAACTCAGCCCAAGGGTGGGATATTGCCCAGCTTAAACTTCCAAACTGGAACCTAAGGCCCATGAACTGAGGGGTGGGTCCTCTTCCAGGCAAATAGTATGGGCAAGACACTGGGGGGAGTGCCATCCACTTGCATCTTAGACTCATAGCAGCTCATAGCAGGGCAGTGGGAATTGTCCTAGGTATATGTAGGAGAGCTTGGATACCCCTGTCCCTTCTCAACTGGGTGGGGTTGTGGCTGCACTTCAGCCGAATTGAGCTTTGAGCTGGGGTTCAGTTTGGCTTCAAACTCCTTAAATGGCACCCTGGGCCTGTGCTCAGAGAGGGCAGGGTCCTTTTCAGACAGACTGCTCCAATAGGAAACTGTGGAGTGTGCAGTTTTCTCAAGACTCAGTCTCACAGAAGCAGGCTGCAGAATGGAGGGCACCATCCTAGATGCATGCTGGAAAGACTGGTTTCCCTGTCCCACCCCAGGCAGGCAGGGGCTGCAGCCAAGTCAAGCTTGAACTCAGCTTGAGCACGGGGCACAGCCCAGCATCACACTCTCAAAATTGCACCTTGACCTAGGACTTCAAAGACTGGGGCCCCACTCAGGCAGGCACAGTTGGCAAGAAACTGTGGAAAATGCTATTTATTCATAACACGGTCTCAAGAGCAGCCCATAGCAAGGCAGTGGGGCTCTCCCAGGGGTGTGTGGGAGCATCTGGGCTCCTCTATTCCTCCTTGGAGCTGCACAGTGGCTTCAGGCACTCCTGCGGTTCCCCAATATCTAGGCTCTCAAAATGGTGCCTGGCTTAAGCTGCTCTAGGCCTGGATGCCTGTGAGATTTCACGTAAGTTCTCTTTCTGGAAAAATGTCTCTGTGCAACCTCCACAGGCCTGAGACCTGTGTGGGTCAGGAGGTTCTCTTGTAATGAAGATCAGAAATGCTCGTTTTGGCAACTGGAGCCCTGGGGGATTCTCTCTTACTATTTCCCTGCATCCGAGAGCTTCTCTTAGCTGTTAGCCAGTCCTCAGCCAGGGAAATTGCCTGAAACCCTCTCCTAACTCACATTTGGTGCTTCCTGTCACTTCCCTGGTGAATCCAGTATTCTCTCCTAGATGATCTGTTCAAAATGTGAGAATCTGCTTACTCTTCTGGTTCCTCTCCCTAGAGAGGTACACATTACCTAGTCTAGTCATCCACCTTGATCCACTGAAAATAAAAGTTTAGATAAGCCTCATTCAGTCATAAGTTACAGCACTGTTTGCCATGAGTTCAATGCTAATAAATCAACAATACACACGTCAAGGAAAAGGAAGAGGAAATTTGTTGGTCTGTGTGACAAGTTGCTCCAGAAAATGCTAAAATAACACCTGTAGTGCCTGATGAAACTATGGAAAAAGATGGAAAAGAGGCTAAATTTATAAATTCGTAAGGTGATGAATGACTTATTAAAAAAAAGTATAGTGGACAGCATTATTTTGAGGCTAAAAGCCAAAGAAATTTATAGTTACTTTACCAGGGTCATGAAAATCTTAAATTCTTCTCAGCTAGAGCTAGCTAGCTCTTGCATTTCAAAAGGCAGTACCACATGAAAAATCATAAATTTACAGAGGAGTCAGGTCATTCAGAACAGGAAGCCATGGAAGAATTTTAGAAGTACTTGCTAAATGTTATACAGAAAGCAGGTTATGGTAAAGTGCAGTTTTATCAGCGATATTGAGAATGGGTTATTTTAAAAGAACATTGGCAAATGAACTTACATAATGCAAATGGCCTTCAAACCTCTCAGTTTAAATAATTTAAACACAAAGGAATTAATTATTGCAGGAAACGTATATTAAATTATATGTCTTTAAACAGAAACACTCATATTAGTTGGTTGATGAAAATGTGGTGGCAAGATCCACTTAGGAACCTAAACCTCTGCTTCCCCTAGGAGCAATGGTTTTGCATTCACTAATTAAGTGAATTTTTTTGACATTCTTGTAAATACCAATTTATTTTTTTCCCAATCATATCTAATTATCATTTTTTTATAAATTGACAAATTATAGTTGTATATATTTATGGGGTACAAAGTGATGTTATAATTCATGAATAAATGTGAAATAATTAGATCAAGGTAATTAACATATCCATCATCTCAAATACTTATCACTTTTTGTGGTGAGAACATTTGATCTTTACTCTCTCAGCAATTTTGAAATGTACAATACACTATTATTTACTCTATTTACCACACTGTGCAAGAGATCTCAAAGAAAAGAACCACCATTCCTCTAACTGAGACTTTGCACCATTTTACTGTCATCTCCCCATTCCTACACCCCTCAAAAAAACAAAAAAATGTTTGCATCAACTTTATAGAACAAAACTACCCTAAATAATGAGACTCACTATATGAATATATAAGGTACTTATAGCTGACATGGAAAATAATGTTCTATAATAAATATAAATAATATTTTTAAGTTGGTAAGCATTTTGAATGAGTTTCTCTCAAACTGTAGTACCTTTATTATGAAATAGTAACTAGTTTTCTAAGAATCTTGGAGTTTGTGTAAACAATAAATTCTTATTTTATTTAAATGTATTTAAGGAAATACATTTAAAGTAATACCTTGCTTGATATATTTATCTCCTCACAAATGTATCTGAAAATCCGGCAGTCATCAAAATTCCGAATTTATGAAATCGTGTTTTTTATTAAATCTCTATATCAATAGACACAATTGAATTTTTATGTACCTCTTAAGTAGAAAGCAGTATGGCACATAGAAAGTGATTTGAGGACTCACTGCAGAGGTTGTAGTCAAATAATAATGTAACAGCTATATGTTTTCTCAGACTGTGTTCTTACAAATGCTACATGCTTTCTTAAGGAAGTAAGCTACTAAAGCAATGATGAGCTAAAACTACCACAGAATTGCTAGACAGTACAACTTCTTATGTAATGGAACTTTAAGAAAGTTTCATATAGCCAAGACTATTCCATTTTTGAGGCTATCAATAAAATCAGAAGTTTTGCTATTTTATTTACTGAAGTCAGTATTGTGATTAGTAAAGTGTGTGTTATAAGGGATCATGAGTTTATATGATCGTGTCTTGCTTACTGCAGAGTTAGGTAATAATGTAAATAAGGAAGTAAATCACATCGAGATTATGAACAAATGAATCTCAAATAGCCCATAAAGTCATGTTTTGTATGTGAGTTCAATAAATCTTAAAGAGGGCTGGCTGTGGTGGTTTACGCCTATAATCCTAGCACTCTGAAAGGGAAAGGCTGGAGGATCACCGGAGCTCAGGAGTTCGAGACCAGCCTGAACAAGAGCAGGAGAATTGCTTGAACCCAGGAGTTTGAGGTTGCTGTGAACTGGGCTGACACCATGGCACTTCAGCCTGGACACAAAATATAAAAAAAATAAATAAATCCTGAAGAGGAGCAGAATGAACTCAAAACAATTAATCAGCATTTATTATAAAGATTCTTCCCAGAATGCAGGCCCCTGGACAAAAATTAGTATAATGAAGCAATTACTTACTGAATAAAGATCTCAGAGGCTTTATGGATTAATGTAGTGTTAAGGGACTAGCTTAGAACTATAAAAATCTTTCAAATTATTTGATGATGGTAATGATAATGTCAACTATACCAAGTTATCTGATTCATTTTCTAATCAGACATTGGGTGTTTAGTTGTTGACATTGAATAAATATTGACAAAGTAGCCAATGCATTGATTGGATATTCTTCCCCTAATTTCCCACTGTTAATAAACTTTATTTATGTATTATTCTGAATAGTTTTCACTAGGCAGTAATAGTTATATGTTTGTTTATAAGTTCATGAATGTCTATAATAAGGAAATCCAAACTCAGTGAAAAAGGGTCCTTATTTGATAACAGAGAAAATACAAGATGATAAAAGAGAAAAAGTTGTCATCCAGAAATAGATTAAATTCTGTAAGTGTAAAAGAAAGTAAATAGGAGGACTGAGAGCCACACACAGGATTTGCTGTACATGCATTGTGAAAATGTGTATTTCTCTTCCTTTTTACATTTTGTGATGCCTGGCTTTTACTGTGCAGTACAGTTAGTAAAGTAAGAAAATCAGGTTAAAAGAATGTATAAAGGGTAGTTCTGGATTTTCAGAAATAGGTTGCTGTTTTCTGTAGAAAGATGTAATTATGTATTTATCCTTAATATATGCAAAAATCAGGGATTTGTGTGACTTGATATTTAAAATTACAGCATATTTATGGTAAAAAATTAATGGGTATAAATCTAATCATCCAAGATAATCAAAGAGCTGACAGAAAAATGTTTGCATCCAGTTCCTACTTTTCTGGAATGAAAGCTTCCCATGGCCCATTAAAATCAATCATACCACATCAAAAGTATTTAAAATATAATCAATACTATTTGAAATTATACACTGCATTAGCCAATATTATTTTTACCTATGAAAGTGCAATAATAGCTTTTCCTCTTAGGACTTTAAAATTTATATGTTGCTTTATGAATTGGTTATATCTGGTTTGCACTATGTAAAAGTTGCTATGCTAAAAACATTTAACTTGGGATTTGGCTATTTAATATTGGTGTTCTGAAAACTTCATCCTTCTGGAATCTATAATGGAGTTAATAAGCCATTCATTCATTTAAAATATTTATTGAGAAACTTTTATGTGTCAGGCTATGAATTGGTAATATCGCCATGTTCTATATACTGGTAATAAAGCTAGAAATATGATATATTTCTTATCCTTAAGAAACATACAGCTCAGTAGACAGACATGAAGAAAAGTGAACAGGCAAATACCAGGTAGCTTCTGTGGCAGGAAATAGGCAGTGTGATATGATGGTGCTGATGGAAAGACTAATGCCACTGTGTAAACTCAGGGGAGTATTCCAAAAATTAATATCTAAAAGAATCTTTTAAATAGCAGAATGCCAATTTATATATTTGCAATTAAAAATAGTTGCCAGAGGACTGGATGTCTAAATATCTTCCCATTGCCCTTCTGCAAATAAACCCAGGTCAGGCCAAAGTATGTTGAATGAATATACAATCAGAACAATGGAAATAAATAAGTCAAATGCATAAAACAGAGACAAACAGAGTTGGGTGCATCCAATTTTCATTAGCAATATCCTTGTAAATGGTAGCTGCAGTCTACAGGTCCATTGACTCCAACCCCTGACATCCATCTTGACATTAAGGATGCCAATAGAGAGTTAAAGCTGGTTGGCTAAAAGTAATTTTTCTGGATAATGCTTGTATGGAAACTGCTGATATTTGCTTTTGAACTTTTTCATTTTCTGTAGTTTTAAGGCAGAAAAACTCCTGACTCCGACAATGTCAAAGGTTACAGAGGTAGTCAAGATGTTATTTTACAAACTTTACTAAGTGTATATTTTGTAATAGAATGAACATCAAATTAGGAAACCCAAATCAGAGCTATGTAATTTAAACTCTGTCACATAATTTAGGCAAACGTCTTAATTCTCCTGTCCTTCAATTTCCTGTTGGAAAAGAAAGAGTTCACATTAGACAATTTTGTTTTTACAAACTTGGCTTTAATCATTTAATTTGGTGATTATTGTAAGTGGTTTGTAAAAATCAAGAATTGCTTCTGCAATCTCCAAATGTGCTGTGAAATCTTAACTATGAAACTGGATTAAGTTTTGGGTTGCTAACTTAAATGCATATGGTTATGCCATATGAAAAATGAATGAAATTTTCTATGTTCAATATACAATGTTGTAAGAATCAAGCATTGAAAAATAATGAATGGATAAAGGAGATTTACACTTTTAAGTAAGAATGGCAGTAGTTTCCATTCTGTATACATAAAACATAGTTCAATTATTCTTCAACACATACATAGCTTTTTGGAGATCATAATTTTTATGATTTTTAGGAAACTGAAAACCGTAAGGAATTATACACTGCAGCAAATCTTTGTATTGTAAGTTCTAACTTCCAAATGTTAACGTTAATATAACACTGGAGTTGACCACAAAGAACTTATACATAAACAATGTAAAAATGTTTGTTTTCCTTTCCTGAGCACAGACAACTTTAAAAGTTCTTAATTTGCTTTGTAAAAGCTACTGGTGATAGCGCCTGCATGCCAGGCTGCAGTGATAGTGATAAATGGTGTTGATGCCTTAGGGTGATACCTAACTAAATTAGCTGGTAAAGCTAGACTGTGTTCATTTTCAATTTTTAATACTGTGTGGTAGTGATGGCTGTTCAGCCACCATTCAATTGGCTTTGCTTACTTTGTGATTTAATTGCTTATAAGATAGTAATAAACATTTAGAAATGTATATAAAAAAAAGCAGAAATGTACTTTTACTATAGACACTAAGAATAAGATATGCTAACAGGAGTCCAGGGAGCCTTAGGAACATTAAAGTAATTCAGTTTAAAAGCTTCTTCTTTTTTTAAATTTTATTATAATTGCTAAGAGAAACAACTTTTTGTCTAGAGAATATAGGAACTCATTCTCATCATAGAGTATTATGAAATTATAAACCTTGGAGAGGGGAAGTATGCACAAACATACAGGAACATACTGATAATGATTTCATTAGTTTATCTTTCAGACTCTCTCCTCCTCTTTGTAACTTTTCAGAATGCTGCCAGGTAAATAATTAAGTTTACTTTTTTATTGTCGTTAGTATGGTATGGCATGTGCCTTTGTAAAAATTTTTAAAAAATAGCAGTAATTAAGGAAAATATATTATCCTTTTAGATGGGTATTTATTTACAATATCACACAAAAGAATAGAAATAGAGAGAAACAAACTGGAGAGAATAAAAAAATACCATGAAAAAGAAATCACAATATATGACTGTAAGGCAGTGCAAATTACAAGCTGTATGTTCTTTTGTTAAAAATTGTTAAAGAGAACACATGCTAATAAAGGAAGCACAATTTTTTTTTTTTTTCATTTATAAGCTAACTTTACCAAAGGCACAAAAAGTTAGAAGGAGAACTCTGAAGACCTGCCACCCACTGACCACTAAGCAATATTTCAGATTAATGTGCTGTTCTATAAAATCTTTTTATTTTTTTATAATTATTCCTTAATTTACCAAATTTTATTGAAAAAATAACGCCAAATTTTTTCTTTGTCTATTATCACTTACATAAAACATTCAATACATTTTGACATATGAATAAATGAATGAGGGTTATTACATGTTGTATTGAATATTTATTGCATAACTCACTAGTCTATTCTTTTGAGAAATAACCCTGACAATCTCCATTCACATCTCTTCTTTTTTTGGTAAAATATTGGTAAAAAGTGAAGAATTTGAATCCACAAATTGACACCATAGTTAACATAGACCCTTGAGGCTGACTCATGAAATTGTGTTTAACTCAAGTCTTGTTATTCAGGATAATAAGAGTGGGAGCTATGCTCTGGAATTGTGCTATCCAATGTGCGAACCACTAACCATGACTATTTACACTTAAATTTATATTAATTGAAATTAAACAAATTAAAAATTCAACCTCTCAATCATACTAGTCACATTTTAAGTGCTCAAAAGCCTTATGCTACCATATTGAACAGCACAGAGAATGTTTTTATCATTGCAGAAAGTTGTTAGTCCTGTTCTAAAATTTAGATTATAAATTTTACTAGATGATTGATAATTATCACAGGATAGTGTCGAAATAATAATAGTTGCTCATTAAATAGTTATTAATATTTTAAAATTTAGCCTTATTCT
>NW_012150330.1:196333-199137 GCF_000956105.1 Propithecus coquereli | reverse complement strand
TATCAGTCTACCAGAATTCAAGCTGTACTACCAGGCTATAGTAACTAAAACATCATGGTACTGGCACAAGAACAGAGACATTGACCCCTGGAACAGGACTGAGAATCCAGAGATGAAACCATCTGCATATGGTAGTCTAATCGTTGACAAAGCTAACAAAAATATACACTGGGGAAAAGAATCTCTTTTCTATAAAATCTTTTTAAATTCTGAGGGACTATTAGAAGTGATCTCTGATCATCTTAAATCTGAATTTGTGTTACTGTTTGTTGTTCTATGTAAGAGGGTTCTGTTTTTGTTTGTTTGTTTGTTTTGATACACTGGAGAGAAGATTTACTCACAGAAATGAGAACTGAAGAGTTTAGTTTAAATAATTTTCAATTTACTGAAGTTACAAATTTTAAAGCTTAGATGTACAAAACTTATACTATTAATATGTTATTAAGACTATCAAATTTAGCAATCACTTTTTAATTGGCCTTTGATAAATGTTGGGGGTCATTACAAAATTCACATATTTTCAAATATTTTTAACAATCATTATATATTTTAAATATTTAATTCCTTTTTATATGTTTCAGCTATAATCTTCTCAAGAACTTAATCCAATAAGTAAGTTAAATATGCAGATATCATGAAACTTAAGGTCTCTTAAACATGTCAGTGTAGGATGTAAATTAATAAGTTTCTACAAAAAGAGCAAATCTATGATATTACTCTAAGATGTGGTCTGTTGGTTTTTCTCCTTATTTCTCTGAGCATCTTATATGATTTACCACATTTTCCTCTCCATTTATATATTGATGTATATCTGGATTACTTCTAGCTTTTGTCCATTATTAATAAAACTGCTATGGATATTCTTGTGCATATCTTTTTGTGAACTAATTTCTCTTGGGTATTAAGTGAAATAAATAGTCACAAAAGAATATATACTGTTAAATTTTAAAATTAAAATTATTGAAAGCACAAAGGTTTCTTTATGCAATAATTTTATTAAGGAGTTGTCACTCTCTTAAACCTTTCTATTCTTAGTTCTACATCTTCCTGGGTTGCAAGGATAAGATATTAGCAAACTAAAGTAGTAATTATGTCTTTGTAAATAATTTGAGATTAGTGGATATTGATCAAGATTATCTAAAACTCTATGCCACTGCCTGGATTTTTGCTATTCTGATTGTGTAACTGAACCTGATTTTTTTTTTTTTATTCAATGCCAATGACTTCATAACCTAAAGGAAATGGTTCTGTAGTTCAAAGTCCTACATTAAGTCATCTTACCCAATTCTTCATTAACCCAGTGAAATCTGCAACAGTAACTCAGTTTTCTATATTACTTAATTTGATTTTGAATTTATTTAGATGCAGTTAGAACTTTTTATATCTAATTCTAGGGTCCTTTAAATTTGAGAATACCCTGCAGTTCTTTCATGAAAGTCCATTTTCTTAGGACCGTATGATTTTTATAAATAATCCTGTTATATTTGATAACTCTGAATCTGTCCCATAGTTTCCACTGATTTTTCTGATACAATGCCCTAGGCCAATTTACACATATTTGCAAAATATGTTTTTCTAAACAACAACAAAAAAAGATCACCTAATTCTTGAAACCAAAGTATTTTAGTAAGACTTAAACTTAACATTTAATTTAGAAATAAGATCTATGAAAATTTAGGGAAATAGCTTTATGAATAGGTGTATATCAGTTATTGCAAATATTATAAACTTTGTTTTCATTTTTAAATTAAAACATGCATTACAATCTATCAATAAAATATTTCACTCAAATTCTCAAAGAATATATGTAGAGTACTTTTAAAATACTTATTTTAACATATTTATATAATACCTTTCTTACAAACGTTAACACTAATAATTTATGATGATGAAAATTAAAATATGCAGTACTAGTATCTATATTTTCAATTTAGTTACTTTGAATTCTCTACATGAGTGTCTTTTAGTTATTGGCCTGCTTACAAATATCGATACTAAAGTGTGTTATGAAGGTGAAATGAAATTATGTCTATGAAGAGTTTAGCACAGTAATTAGTACCTAGTGTTTTGTAAAACAGCTGCTTTTATTTAAAATGCTATTTCTTTTTAAAATTTATCATTATTATTTTATTTCAGTAGATTTATGGGGTAAAATGCTATTTCTGACATTTTGAAAGACAGATTATTATTATATGCTGGGTTTTACCTTTTTTATTTTTGCATTCAAAATTATAGGCCAAACTTCCCAAATTAACTCCTTTGTAAGGTACAATTCCTTCTACGAAAGCTGGTTTCAAAATATCTTATTTTTCTCCTGTAGGGTTGGCTAACTCTTCCCTTTGGAGTTCTTGTTCTCATTAGAACAGGCAGAATAGAGTTGAAAGTAATTCCACATAGAAAAAGAAACACCCCAAACTAAACACTAATGCTTAATTAAAAACATTTAACTTCTGGTTATTTATATGAGCTGAAAAATGCCTGAGGATGCTAGAAACTGGTAACAGCTCCTTATATGTGATTACCTATTACATAATTCAGGTAATAAGTATAATAAAGGCTTTTAAATTTCTAAATAATCTATGTTGCAGGGCCTAAATGAAGCAACCTACAAATGATGAACTTCAAAGACAACTTCTTATCCCTTGATAATTTGAAAATGAATATTACAGTTTTACTTTAGCTTTACCATTAATATGAACACATCATAGCAATTTTTTTTAATTTAAAAAATTAAAACCAAAACCACACAGAGGGTAGCTGCTCCTTGGGCTGCTTCATAATTTGCATGAGGTAAATCTCTTCTG
>NW_012150330.1:192905-193228 GCF_000956105.1 Propithecus coquereli | reverse complement strand
AGAACTACGAAACACTAAAAAAAGAAATTGTAGAAGATGTAAACAGATGGGAAGATCTACCTTGCTCATGGATTGGTAGAATCAATATCGTTAAAATGTCCATACTACCTAAAGTGATCTCCAGAATTAATGCAATCCCTATCAAAATCCCATTATCATTCCTCACAGATCTGGAAAAAGTAATTCTATGCTTTGTATGCAATCAGAAAAGACCTCGTATAGCCAAAACAATCTTAAGTAAAAAGAACAAACTGGGAGGCATCAGTTTACCAGACTTTAAGCTGTACTACCAGGCTATAGTAACTAAAACAGCTTGGTACTGG
>NW_012150330.1:191648-192590 GCF_000956105.1 Propithecus coquereli | reverse complement strand
ACTTTTTGTGCTTCTATTTTTATAAAAAAGTAAGTCATTATTGTATAAAACTATTTATTCCTATAGACCGGTTACCAAATTTTATGAACTATGTAGTATTCAATGGAAGGCATACGATGATTTGAGTAGCTTACTGATTACCCAGGAAATAGATGTTTTATTTTGAACTGGAAGACAATATTTGTCAGGAAATATTAGAAGAATACCCATAGAGGTGCAAATCAAAGGTAAAGCCGTGTATTAATAGAAATAATGCATCAAGCCCAAAGACACAAAATTCCAGGAAAATGAACCAATTCAAAATTAAAGGTGATATAAATAGTAAAAGGATCAAAATGATTTCTGTAAGGTAAATATTATACAAAATACAGCTTAGAATAAAAAATAAAAAGCATATTGCTGTAGTTTCTCAAAAATTTCAAACATTCAGAACAGTCTTACTATGATAGTTTACATATAATCCCGTGTAGCATCAGGGAGTTGAATAAAATGATCTCTTGTGGATACCGCCATTTATATAACTCAGCCTGAGTATTCATACAAACTAGAAGTAATCTATTCAATCTTAATGGTCTTTGAAACGGACAAGTAAAGCAGGAAAAAAGGACTTGAACCAGATGGACTGGTAAACAATAGAATATTTTTACAAATTGCTAAGAAAATAAAAACAAGAGGTAGGAAAGCACAACCTTGATATCAATATTTACCCTGATCTGATAGAAGCAGAGATTACTATGATTTTATATTTCAAGCAAACATAATCATTCCATTTACAAAAGGAAACAATTGTTCTTGTCCATGTGAACCAAAATTAATTTCTAAACTATGAACCAACAGATTTCAGTAAGTCTCCCTAAATTTAGGAATAGAAAGGGACCAGGAAATTGAGTTTTTTGTTACAAAGTTTAGGGGAAATGTTTAAAGAATATAAATTGTGTATAT
>NW_012150330.1:189518-191598 GCF_000956105.1 Propithecus coquereli | reverse complement strand
TAATCAATGTTACATTTTACTAAAGAGACATCTCCAAATCATATATTTGTTTTATATTGGCTGTTTTTTTTTGGATAATGTGAAAGAATGATAAATTATAATAAAAGTTGCCCAAGCCCTTCTTCTACTCCTGGTGGTAAATTATTTCTGAATTGTAGTATAGCAAACTAGTATAGTGTGGAGAGTAAGCACACTGTTCCTGAATCCAGATATAACAGATTTGAATCTTGCATCTTTTACTTTCTACATATTCTTGTACAAAATACTTGTACTTCATTGATATTCTTCTCATCAATATAATGGAGATAGAATTTTAGTAAAGATTGTGAGGAAGCCATGTGAATATTTTCATGTCTCTGATCAGGTATAGTTTTTAAGTCAAGAAAGCTAGTCTCTAGGTTAAAAAACAGGTTTTGAAAATTAAATGACGGTAGTATGTGTAGTGAAAAAATTTCAGATGGATTTTGGGATTTATCTTTCTAGAGATATGTGTTTATATTTCAAAGGGGGATGGAACCCTAAACTAACCATCTACATTCCAAAGGATTTGTTTATGTGAGGTACATAAAGTTTCTTTCCCTATTTAGAGGATGCTATATAAGAGACTAAATGTCCAGATACATAGTTTTGGGATTCCTCTCCTGTGGTACAGATTAATTTATTTGCACAGTTGTAACCACTCAGCTTTCATTGCATCACCCCAGAACAGGTAGAATGGTGTGTGGGGAACTTATGCCATTATTGCTATAAGTAATAATAATAGTCTGTCCCGATTCAGAAGCCTCATGTTTGCTTCAGGATGAAATGTATAAATATATTAATAGATACTAAAAAACTTCCAAGGATTAAATGAGATAATATATGTAAAGTGCTAAACTTAATAAGTAGCCACAATAAATGCTAAAATATCATTAGCTATTTTTATTTTTGTGATAGCTATTCAACTAGACTGTGTTCCAAGGGCCTGAATGAATTTTTAACAAACATCTTATAATGACTTTCTCATATTTCAAATTATCTGTATGCCTTTTAATTCAGTTTATAGGTCAGAAAATACCCTTGCTGGCATGTCTTTATTCAATAAAGTAGAAAACAAGAATTTGAAATTTATGCAGTTAAGTTGGAGGATTGTAGCAAGCAAACTATATCCTGGTATGAAATTTCTATGATCTTAATTGTCTTGAGCTCTACATAACATGTCTCAACATGACAAAATGGTCTTTTTAATTGAGACTAGAAAAAAAGCAAAAATAGAACTGCAAGGAATAATATAGAAAAATCAAATTCCACAGCTGGTTTATTATTGTAGTGTTGTATAAATCCTAGTCCTGGTGGGTGATTAACCAAACTGAGTTTTAGACTGAGTTACTGAACAAAACAAGAACCATATAAATAACCTGCTTTTATTTGGTTATTCTTTGTTTTTTCGAATCAACTTTATTCAAGTATACTTTACCTACCCATAAATGAGATACACCATTTAAAGTCCAGTGTTGAACAGGTTTTGAAAAACATTAAGTTTTTACAAACACTAAGATTTCTTAAATATTTTATCTCTACTTTCTATATATCTTTCAAATCACCCCCCAAAGTTTCCTTCCAGCCCTTTTTTGTGGCCTATTCCTCGTACACATTTATAATCCCTCCCTCCTATCCCCCGCCATGTTGATCTTTGCAGGGCAATTGCTGATCTAATGTCACTGTAGATTAGTTTGCATTTCCCCCTCCTAAGCACTACCCCATGTCCACGCCACTCCCAGGCTGAATCTGGAAACTTGGAAGGGTGAGGAGGTGAGAGGAGAAAAAGAGGATGAGAAATTATTTAATTGGTATAATGCACATTATTTGAATGTTGGATACCCTAAAATTCCTGACTTGACCAGTATGTAGTCTATGCATGTAACAAAATTCTACATGTAGGCCGGCGTGGTGGCTCACACCTGTAATCCTAGCACTCTGGGAGGCCGAGGCTGGCGGATTGTTTGATCTCAGGAGTTCGAAACCAGCCTGAGCAAGAGCGAGACCCCGTCTCTACTAAAAAATAGAAAGAAATTAATCGGACAACTAAAAATATATAGAA
>NW_012150330.1:183581-187868 GCF_000956105.1 Propithecus coquereli | reverse complement strand
CAGAAAATTTTATTAAATTTAACAAATATTCTAGCCCAAAAATTGGGCATTGTAAACATAGATTATTTCTATTTGTCTTTATCTTCTCCATGTCTCCAATCACCATTGGATTCAACTATTGATTATAGAAAAGGGTAGCTGAGGGAATTTTTCTGTCTTTTCAACTCATTATTTTTCCACTATAACTACAGAATCTTAATGGCAAAATTTGACATAAGGAATTATTGTACATATAAAATCTTATAAGATACGGATATCATTAACAGAGACACATCCATTTCAGCAGACTAGAATTAGAGAACCCTACAGACATGGAGAAGCAAGTTTAAGATGAAAAAACAGTGGAGTACTGAGTGAAGCAAATAGTACTTCTATAAAGATATAAAATTTAAGGCTACACAGAAATGAGTGACATATGATTAAGAAAAAAGAAAGTGAAAATAATTAATATTGAGCACACTGTTACAATAATTGATGATATGATGTTATTGATATTGATACTGTATTTTATTCCTTCCGTTTTATATTATGAAATCTTTTTTATTCACTTAACATTTTTAAACACAGGTATATTATTACCTATTCATTCCTACCAATTTTTTAAAGAAGACATAACATACGTCTAACTGTAAGTTTCTATAGAAGTTCTTCATTACTTTATTTATTTATTCATTCATTGAGATCACAAACTAACTTAAAAAGTCTCCAGTTCCCCAAAACATCCTTATACATACCATTTCTGATATAGGATCAATGGATTTATCTACTCAACCATGATTATATTTAACCTAGGTTAAATATTGATGCTATAGATCTTTCCAATTTCCTTTTCATATTCTAAATGCTGGCACTCTGATGATGCCTTCTTAGTGCTAATAGTTTTTTCCTTGGACTATGCAATAGCGATAAAATAAAATGGTAAGGTACCAGGGTGTACATTTAGAAGAATGTTGTATTGAAACCAGAAAAGAAGTCAAATCCTAATTTTGGTATTTACTGACATGTGACCTAGGTTAAAATGGTTTATATTTCAGTGATTTTTTGGTTCAAAACAGATATAATAGAACTTTCTTGAATAATGTTTACATGAAAAGATTACATGAAATTAAGCATGTGAAAGTCCCTAGGTCAAACATAATAGAGCATGGTAAATATTTCTCACTAAAGTTCATATTTTTAGCTAAAATATTGAAAAGATATCATTGGCCCAGATAACTGATTGATGTGAACATTTTTCAGCCCCTTGAAATAGGTTCTGCAAGTTACACATATTTCCAGACAAGAAGAGAACCTCAATCTTCCAGAGCAAGAGGGTGATGCTATTTAATTTGTGTTAAAATGTACATAAAATTACATGTGTAATTATTTGCACTTTGATCTTTATTTATTAATTTTACTATAGAAATTAATGTTACTCTAATGACTTCAAAGAATTAATGCTTCCCTCTAAATTGACATAACAGAATTACTTAGAAACTAGAAAGCATAAACTTTTTCATTTTCGTTCCATTGCTCTTAGTGACTGGAAATTTATCTATCAACATAAATAAAAACAGGACCTTATTGAAATGAAATATATATATACACACATATATATTAGTATATCTCTTTTAAATATATATATTCATATATTACAATAAGGTCCTTTTTTATTATATACGAGTGTGCTTGTATATGTATATATGTTGTGTGTGCATAATGTACATTTAATATATGCAAATACACAGAGACATTAGTATAAATATGTTCTGCAATAATAAAATAACTTGTTTGAAAAAGTGAATCATCTTAAAGTTTATGCTGTTATAATCTATAAATGTCCTTAAGCATATAAATTTTAATTTTTGAAAAACAAGAGTTATATACATGAATCATCCCTCATGTCCAGTGAAATACAGTGACATTGTTTAATAAATTGTTATTTGGGCAAAATGTTTGTGTTCTAAGTTAATGTAGTTTAGGAAGTTTTTAATTCTAATACTAGCCTTTTTATATTTAAAAAATACTTAAATATTAGGCCTATAAATTTGGTGACTTTCAGTTAGATGCCCTGCTATCTAGCAATAATACTCATTTGGATCAAAATAATATAAACTATTTCTTAAAACAAAAAGTCAATGTACTTGATAAAAATAAGCACCCATAATTAAGTGTATGGATTATTGCCCTCAAACATACTTGCTGTAATATAGGCATTGTTACTGGCCTCCAAGTGGAGTTTTTTCCCAGTTATGGTGTTCATTATGGAAAAGAAGTTCTGGATGCATCACGTAAGCCAAGCAAACAAAATTTTTATTGAAAGCAAAAGTACATTCTAAGGGAAGTGAACAGGCAGGCTCAAAAAGAGGAGCTGCACTGAGAGAAAGTGGTTTTAGATCTTTTGTAGTTTTACTAATCGAGGGGAGGAATAGTCAAGGCTAAGAGGATGGCTTTTACTAAGAATTTGGGTATAATTCCTAGAATTGGGTTTCTTCTCATTTTCATACTTTATATGGTTGTCTCAGAACTGTCATGGTGATTTCAACGGCAGAGAAATTTTTTTTTTTTTATCTGTAGCATATATTGCATTTTAATAATAAGCTTTCAGGTTTAATCCAAAGGAATAAAATAACAAAATATTACATCTGTTTTGATGCTAAAGCTTATTTAAAAGGCATAGTATATACATGTTTCCTGTAAGGTTGAAATAATCAATTAACTTTATAATTAAATGTAGAAAAATTTTGACTATAGAAAATTTGATATGCAATTTCTATCAGACAATGAAAAATACGTAATATGTTTTTACCCAATATATAGGGCAGAGAAATTTTAAAATCACAGTGTAAATGATATTGTATTAATAATTAGCCAAAATCCATGTAAGGTGGCAGAGGTAGCTGACAAGCTGGTCAGGCCAGTTCTTGCCTGCAGTTGTCAGCCACTCTAATTAGATTTTGCTTGATGGTTGTTTATTTTAACACCTGAACCTGATCTTCAAGCCCCTGCACCCAGTCTGAGCCCTGTCTCTTAATCTCCTACTCTAACAGCATGACTCTAGTGTCCTAAACCTCTGAAAATAATCCCCACCTAAATGCCACATAGGTTGATATTATTTGGAATATGCCTATATGTAGCACTGAATACTTTAACTTACTATATCCTTAAAACAAAAAAGTGCCCTTTTTTAGGAGGAAGGTGAATTAAGTAACATGGGGATGATAGCAACAGAGCAAAGTCTAGAAGGAAAGCTAATCCTACAAGGGTAGGATTTTAAGCAAACCAAAAGCAAATCAACAGCATACAATGCCTGGGATTAGTGAGCCATGGAAACAGCACACCATAAGCAAACTGGTGCTTTAAATTATTTGTAAGCTTGCCAATTTTTATGAAGATTGTTAGAGAATAGGGAGAAAAGTATGTTGATATTATAAATCTACAACTGGCAAAGGATCAGATGCATCATTCTCTGTTTGAAATGACTAACCAAGGTAATGCTATGTTATGTTGTAACAAATTCTCAAGTCTCACAAGCATCACACAGTAAAATTCGTATCTTAACACAAATTACACCAAGACAGTAATCAGGGATCCAGACTATTTTCACATATGGCTGTGTCATTTCATCCTGTGGCCTTCACATTGTGTCCAAGAAGAAAGAGAAATATGGAGAAGACACATTTACATCTTCCTTACTTGATTCTGAAGTGACACATGACACTTCTACTCACATTTCATTGAAAGAACAAGTAACATAACTCCAAACTAATTGCAAAGATAGCTAGGTATTGATAAGCACATGGATATTCACTGATCACTAACATTCCCTGCCACAGACATAGTTATTGTATTACTATTATTAAATCTAGCTTTAAAAACAAAACAAAAACCTAAAACCACACAATCATGAGGCAGTCCTCTATTCACGTTTGGTTTCCCATATATATTTTCTAATAGGCAAGATATCATATGTAGGTATATTTTTCTGATTGTCCTGTGGGTTTGGTTAGTGTGAATTATCTTTCAGCCACTGATTTATTCTACATACACTTTGGTTTAAAACAAAAGAAGATGCTCAAATTTAAGAACTGGAGCCTGGAATTTAGTAAAACTGCCCTGATATATGAGACTTTTAAAGTGTTAACTCATATAGCCTTAAATTCTCTTTCATATTTCCCTATAAATTCAACAATAATATTATATGGTATACTTAGAATGGTGTTACAGAATCCTTAAAGTCAATGTTTATAAATTATTCATATATTTACAAAATTTCTCTCTGAAAACAATCTCATTCATCTAATCTTG
>NW_012150330.1:181866-182996 GCF_000956105.1 Propithecus coquereli | reverse complement strand
TTATATATATTAATTACAGAGAATAATAACAATGTGAGTGCAAAAAGTACTACATGGAAGTTGATCCTTCTTTTGAATGTAACAATTCATTGTAAAGAATGCCTGGCTGACAAAAGTTTCTATAGCTAATAAAATTGTTGTCATTCTAGCTAACATTTACTATGAGTATATTATGTATCAGTGACTATACTGAAACCATTATGAGTATTAATTTATTTTTTACACAGTTTTTCCACATAGTAGTTGAAGAAACTTAGGAGACAAAATAATATGCCCATTGCAAAGTGTATACTAATTGTATTCATATTTCTGTCTTAAAACTACAATAGACTGGCTTATAAACCTCAAAAATATATTTCTTACAGTTCTTGAGGCTGGGAAGTTGAAGATCAAGGCATCAGTAGATTTGATGTCTGGTGAGGTCCTACTTCCTAGTTCATAGATGACTATCTCTCCCTGTGTCTTCACATGGTGGAATGGGCAAGGAGTATTTCTTGGGCCTCTTTTATATGGGCACTAATCCCATTTATGAGGGGTCTGCCCTGATGACCTAATCATTTATCAAAGACCCCCACCTCCTAATACCATCTCATTGGGTGTTAGAATTACAACATATAAATTTAGGGGTGAAGGCCAAGTCTTTTGGTCTATAGCAACTTACTGGCTTAATGAGAACTTCTCTTAAGCAACTGTGACAAACTCTACTATTAACCATTCCTTAGTGACATTTAAGCTAGTATCTTATGCAATATTCTTCAATATTTTATTTTAAATATTCTGAACTCTTTCTTATGTCATATACAATAATTTCATATAGAACCTAATGAATAGAACAGAAGAAAGTGGAACAGCTCTGGTAGAAATCAGCCTTTTCTTGGCTGCTTGGTGGCTCCTGTTCCATTGCTTGAGGATACATTTTTCAGAAAACTGATTACATTAATTCTAAGAAAGAGCTCCAGCAAATATTCACTCTCAAAAAAAGTAAAGAAGTACGCTTTTTTTAAAAATAACTAAAATTCCTCTAATAAATAAAAATAATATAGTGCATACAAATTACAAGTATTTCTTTAATGATTCACTCAACTTTTAGACATCCAAATTAGTATGGCTTTAGAGGAACCCGTGGCTAA
>NW_012150330.1:168384-170366 GCF_000956105.1 Propithecus coquereli | reverse complement strand
ATAATGTAAAAATGTTAAAAGAAATAAATTCACCATGATATTATCAAAGAATCATTAAGAATATTTCCAGTTAAGATTTTAAAGTTTATCATTTTAATAATATCTTCACCCGTCTATGAACATCTCTTTTCCCTTTCAATGACACCTTAACCTTGACTGTCCCCAATATGTATATGCTTTAGATGAGTAATCCTCCTAGAAACCAAGGGTAGCTAGAGACATAGTCAAATATTAGAACAGTTGGTAGTACTATAAATTCATGATCATAATTTCAAATTATTAATAGTACTCAACAGTGTTCAGTGATACACTACATTATTTGCTCAATTTAATCTCCCACTCTCCACAGCAGTGGTTTACAAAAGTGTGTGGTCTGTGGACAGGCAATGATTTCATGAACTTAGAACTTGCTACAAATGCAAATTATTGGCCTCACCCAGACGTACTAAATAACAAATTCTGGGTCTTGAACCCAGCAATCTGTGTTTTAATCCTTTCATGTTTGCTTTCATATTGGTCCCCTTCTTCTCTCAGGAAATTACACTCTTGAATATCCTTTTCTATTATGTAGTTAATTTCCCCCTGCAATTGCATATTTGCTATTGGCTTTTGCACATTTTTTCTTTTAGTAAGAAAGTACAGTAGTATCCTATCAGAAGCAAACTTTAATACTTACTGGCTCCAATTTTTCATCTCTTATTTATTACTCAACACAATAAAGTCTCTCTTCCATCCTCATCAAGCTCCAAAATGTTCTTAAAGTTCACTTATAGGGCGTACATCAATATTTAGAGTAATTTTTAGTTCTCTCAATTTCCTATTAATAGTTGCTTTTTATTTCCTAAAATCATCTTGTCTTTCATTTTTAAACTTGTAAGTGACTTTGAGATAGAAATGTTAAGAAACAATTGGATATATCCACGTCTTGTTATGAAGAGAGCAGTCCAAAAACTAACTATAGCTCTGTGAGTCATTTGCTATATGTCTGTGAGTCTGTGGTAATTGAGGCTATGTATGTTTGAGATTGCCTAAGGAGGAAATACAGAATAAAATGTGAAGACTATTAACTTGAACTATAAATTTGTGAGTCATCTGCATGTTTGTGGTAATTGCAGCTATCTGTGTATAAGATTGCACAGAAATTACAGGATGAGATGGAAAGAATCCTAAGAACCAAAAAATGAAGAACTCCTAAATTGAGTAGCTGGGAGGAAGAAAATAAACCTATAATTTTCTTCAGTGGCCGCTTTGTCCTGAACCCAGCTGCTCAGTTTTGGAACCTAGGCATTTCAAAATCAAATGACCAAAAGCAAATTTGTAATCTTCCCTTGCAAACACAGTACTTGTCTAGTTTTATTTTTCCAAATAAATAAAAAAAAAATGGCACTATTCACTCTTTTCCAGAAACCAGAGACCTAGTTTTCATCACATTGCCTGACTGTCTAACACTTCTCAGAGATGACTCTTTACAAACATCTGGGTTGTTTGATCGAAATATTTCTTAAACCAATCCCCTCTCTCTGTGTCTACTACTATCATTCATGTAGTGACAGCAAAGTCATTCTGTCTGCTTTCCTTATAAAATCTCTCTTGCATTATTTCTTTAGCATATAACAGATAATGTCTTCTGAGTGCAAGTCTTACCACACTACCCTTTGGCTTAAAGTATTTTAGTGACTTCCTAATACACTTCAAATAAAGACCAAAATCAATTAATAAGACAAAGGCCTGCATGGTCTGGCCCCTACTTTTCTCCGTATTCCCTTCTCATTCTCTGTTTTTTCCAATCTCTTAATTGCAAACATACTTTCCTTATTTTAGCCTCATAAACTCACCTTTCCACCCCATTTATAAGGTCTGTTCTCAGAATCATCTCTGGAACATCTCAATACCTCCTCTTCTTTAGCTAATCTCATATTTTTTATAAGTCTCCATTCAATCACAAAAGGATAATGTGTGATTTGCTAACTAATATTTACAAA
>NW_012150330.1:162473-168334 GCF_000956105.1 Propithecus coquereli | reverse complement strand
AGTAATAAATGCAACATAAATTATTTAATTTAAATGTATTCACTTTACTGTATTTTGATTAACATAAGATAAAAATATTACAAAATAGCCTTATCCATTCAAAAATCCCTTGAAGATGTGATGTTTCATTAAAATATTCAAGCAAAGACTTCTCAGATGTATGGACTAGGGTGAGTTTCACACTGCTGGGCATAGCTGCCCTAGACCTGGAGTTCCTGGGAGCAAGTGCAAGTTTACCAGAAACTGAGATGGTCATACCTGTCCTGCCCTGGGAATTCGATTGAAAATCGACCTTACACAAGATCCCTCTAGACTTATGTCCATTAAGAACAAAAAGATAGGAGCATGGGACAAGATGGCTTACTAGAGATATCGCCTGCTATACCATTCCAGAGAGAAGGAAGGGTTCTGGATAAGGGAGATGGGAGAGGAGACATAGCACAGGTAAATTTCAGTGAGAGTGTTAGGTAGATATCAAGGGGCTTCCCAGACTCTCCTAGGAACAAAAGTGGGTGCCTTGCTTTGGTGCTGCCTCAAGCAGCTGCCCCATGTGGAAAGAAGGACCAGGGCAATCCCCCATCTTGGTGCTGCCCCATCTTAATCCTACCCTGAGCAACTGCCACACCTGAGGGAAGGAGGAACCCCTGCTAATCTACCAAAGAATGCAGGGAATCCCCAGACCAAAGGACAGGCAACCTAGGCACAATAGGTTTTGGAAAGTGACCTAGAGTAACCTAAGGCTAATTATCATGTCATTAACAGTCCATCAGAATGGTTCACTGGTGATGTCTGAACCAAAGGAAAGCTCAATCGAGACATCAAAAAACAAGACTTCAGACCATTATCACAGCCCTCTTGTTACAATAGGAGGTCCATTCATCATCTATGGCGAGTGCATCTTGCTCTTGCTCTGTAAACCTGTCTTGTCCTTCCTCAATAAACTTTATTTCATGCTTGCCTTGCTTTTGGTGTGCTCAGTCATTCTTCGGCTAAGAGCACACCAAGAACTGAGAATAGACAACTATGACCCAACAAGAGAAGTGCTGGAGTCTGTCAGGGACCTCCAGAGGAAAATTGTGAGGCAGAGAAGGAACAGGATAAAGGAAAAAATATATCAGCAAGGACCAAACACAGGGAGGCTTGGAGCCCAGAAAAGGCATAAGGGGGGATCCCTTTTTCCCTCTCACAATCATTCAGTGATTAGCAGGCTACCAAGTTAAGGGTAAGCTTTTCCAGCCCCCCAAACCCAAACACAGTGACAACCACAGAATTGTGGGGAGAACTTGTGTTATCATAGAGCTTGGACATCCTGTGCAGGGTTCCCCTCCAAAGAGAGTGACCCAGGAGGCTGAAGAGCAGGATTTTTTCCATTCAGATGCTAATCTCTCCCCTCCTATCCTCCCCACTACAATTGGGAGAGTAATTTTAGCCCAGAATTTGGCGAGTGGCCCCCTCCTCCCAGCTGGCATGTCCTGCAGTCTCAAGTTTCCAAAGAGACTGGGGCCTGTGCCTCTCCCCTTGGGGACCTGCAGAAGCCCCTGGGTGCTCTATCTGAAAGCTCCCTGCCTTCCAGTATTTCACAGAGAGGCATGCCAGTGGGTCAGACATGAAGACAAGACCCTGTGCCCCCAGGATTCTAGTGGGTTTCTGGGGGACACAGAGAAGAGGTTTAAAAGCTGTACTTGGCAGGCCAGGGAGCCCGCATGGGTAAAACTCATGGGGGAAAAAAAAACAAAAAACTATAGGGGTCAGAGACATGCTGAAAAGGGCAACACCCATCTCCCCCACAGAAAAGCTATGCTGTTGGATTAGGGCTGGTCCTCTGGCAGGGAAGATCCCAGCTGATGCCATAGCAACCAAGTTCAGAGGATTCATGGCCCATGGGCATGGGTAAAGCAAGAGGGGTGGAGCTCACTCCCCACAGCCAGTCTGGGAAGCATGGCCCCTCACTCACAAGCATCCTTTCCAGGTTGGAGAGTTGGCCTTGGCCCTGCTCCCAGTGGCTCCCCTTAGTGGCTGGGAAGACAATCTCTGTGCCCTGCCAAGACTTTACAAAGCCTTGGAGACTTCCACACCTAACCACACCTGGCCTTGCCCCTCCATCCACATGTGATCTGGGGGAGATCAAGCAATGCCCTAGGAGCTATAAGACCTCTCCCAAAGCCTTGAGCATTCAAGTGCTCCACCTGAGGGACTAGAGGTTATCACAGACAAAAAAGAACATCTCTGTAGTTGGCTGTCTCCTGAAAGCATCAGCCACTGACAACTCTGTAGCTCATTGTAGTATCCACCAACTCAATAAAAAGGATGTGGCACTCACTAGCATCACCCACTATCTTGTAGATTAAGCTGAGGATCCCAACACAATATACACTTCTTTAAAGAGAGGAAGACAGAAGGGAAAAGCATGAGGGGACACTGCTTTTCAGGACAGAAACAAAAGTTACAGGCAGCTTGACTTGTGAATGGTCTCCCTCTTCCTTTGCAGACATCTGGGCTGATCAGGAAGCTGCTCAGAGTTTGTGCAGAGAAACTCCACTGGAGAGCAGGTGCAGCAGAGAGCTGGTGCTTCTCAGTTCCAGGTTTCTGCAACCAACCCCATCCTGATCCTTCTGGTGCATGGAGCCAGGTTGGTGCAGGACCCAGTCTCCCAGTAATAATCTTTGCATCACCCCTGCCAAGCCAGGGAGGGAATAGACACTCCCTATGTAGTGCCCAGTTACTGGGGGCTGAACACGCCTCCTCCCTGGTGTGGGAGCCAAACAGAACAGGAGACCCAGATGCCAAAGGCACCACCTGGGAATCCTGGGGTGACTGCTTCAGTGGGTTCAGTGGGTTCTAGAGAGGAGTGAGGGTTCCTCACTCCCCTCTAGGTGTGAGAGGACCACTTGGTACAAACAGCAGACTTGGCCTGACAATGTGGACCCTAGGCAATTGAGACTATGCAACAGGGCATCAGTAGTCCCTACACTGGTGGAACAACCCCCCTTAGGAGTGGCTCTGCCTAAAAAATCACCAGAGGCAGCTCTGAAGCTCTCACTGTGCCCAAGTTTGAGGCTTTGCCCCTGTAGCTCCAAGGCCCCTGGTGGGCCTGCAACTCCACCCCTAAGACTCCAGAATTGTGCCTGTCCCCAAGACCCCACTACTGAGTCCCCACCACTGATGCTGAACTAGCAGAACTGTTCCAAGGTCCAACATTTCACTCAGGACCTGCAGCCCTGAGCAGCCATCATTCCTACGCTTGGTTTGAGAGAGTCACCAGCAAAGCAGAACAGGTGCCCTGCAATCCTATAAACACAAAGGTGAGAGAAGGGGAGCCAGATGAGAAGAAACTAGCAAAAGGACCTTGGAAACATGAAAAAACAAACTAGTTCAACACCCCCAAGGGAACACAATGGAGATACAGCGGTGAACTCTCCCCACAAGGAAATTGCTGAAACAACAGAAATGGAATTCAGAATATGAATGACAAATAAGATGAATGGAATTAAAGAGAAAGTTGAAAACCAACAAAAAGAAACCAAAAATGTTTCAGGAAATCAATGAAAAAAATTAAGAAGTTACTAGAGAGCCAGCCAACATAAGAAGGGATAAAATAGAACTTAAAGAATGAAAGAGTCTTTTAGGGAATTTTGGAATGCAGCAGAAAGCTTTAACAACAGGCTACACCAAGGAAAAGAAAGAATGTCAGAGCTTAAAGACAAGGCTCTTGGGATAACCAAGTAACTCCTAGAGACAGAGAAGAGCATTAAAAAGTCCAAAGCAATCACTGAGAGAGATGTGAGACTATGTGAATGGAACTAAAATTCAAAATTATAACTACTCCTGAGAGAGAAGAAGAAAGAACTAAAAGCATGGAAAACATATTTAAGGAAATTATTGAGGAAAACTTCCATGGTATTGCCAAAAATTCAGATATACAGATACAAGATGAACATCAAACACTGGAAAGCATCATAGCAAATAGGTCATCTCCAAGACACATAGTAATCAACTTGACTAAGAAGAAAATGAAGGAGAAAATTCTGCAAGCAGTAAGATGAAAGCATCAAATAACATACAAAGGAAAATCCATGAGACTAACTGAAGACTTCTCAGTGGAAACCTTACAGGCCAGAAGGGATTGGGGCCCCATTGTCAATTGACTTAAGTAAAACAACTGCCAGCCTAGAATTTTTTATCCTGCAAAACTACATTTCACAATCAATGGAGAAATAAAGACTTTTCCAACAAGCAAACACTGAGGGAATGATCAGACCTGCCCTGCACAAAATATGTAGAACAGCACTATACACAAATTATCACAACAGATACCAACCAGTATAAATTAGCCAATTAAAAAAACCCCAAACTCACAGTTCCTATAAAACAATAGAACAAGAGTCAAAACAAAGCAAGAAGGAACCACCCAACAGGACGAACAGACCAACATTCCACATATCAATGCTATCAGTCAATGTTAACAAATTGAATTCATCTCTCAAAAGACATAGGCTGGATGAATGGATGGAAAAACATAACCTAAGTATCTGCTGTCTTCAGGAAACACATCTAAATCACAAGGACGTTAATACTATATGTGCACATAAGTGTTGATCAATTATTATCAATTTGATGGTGAGTACATGTGATGCTTGTTTTTCCATTCTTGTGATACTTCACTTAGTAGAATGGGCTACAGCACTATCCAGGATGGTACAAGAGGTACTAGATCCAGCAATACCACTATTGCGTATTTACTCAAAAGAAAAAAAAGACTTCATCAAAAAGTCACCCACACTCAAATGTTTATTGCTGCACAATTCACAATTGCAAAGATGCGGATCAACCCAAGTGTCCATCAGTTCATGAGTAGATTAATAAAATGTGATGTATGTATATCATGGAATACTAGGCAACTATAAAAAAAGATGGTTTAATACCTTTTGCAACAATCCAGATGGAACTAAAGACCATTCTCCTAAGTCTGCAGTCCCCAACCCCCAGGCCACAGTCCAGTACTGGTCTGTGCCCTGTTAGGAACGTGCTATGCATCACTGCCTGAGCTCCACACTACCACCCCCTAACCCATAACAGCCGTCCCCACCACCCCTGGTCCATGGAAAAATTGTCTTCCATGAAACTTGTCCCTGGTGCCAAAAAGGTTGAGGACCGCTGTCTAAGTGAAGTGTCTCAAGAATAGAAAAACAAAGACCATATAAACTCACTTATCAAATTAGAACTAAGTAATGAGTACACATGTGTACAGAGGGAAGTAAAACTCAATGGAAATCAACCTGGGGATGAGGGGAGGGGAGGAGAGGCAATGGGCACCACTCAAAGGATGGACATATTTGAAACACGGACTTGGGGAGGGCACCAAGGGCAACATACATAACCTAAACATCTGTATCCCCATAATATGCTGAAATAAAAGAAAAAGAAAAAAAAACCTATCTAATGGATACAATGAACAATATTTGGGTGATAAGCATACCTTTAGACAGGACTCAAGCATTACGAAAATGATCTATGTAACGTAAAACATTTGTATCCTCTTAATATTTTGAAATTAAAAAATATATAAGCAAAAAGCTATAATTTCTAGTAAATTTGAAAGCAGTCTATAAAACAATGTCTTAAAATAATAGCTAAAAAAAAGATGGTAAACCCAAGTTTAAATAACATAAAGTCTTCTTTTTACAAAATGCATTCTCTTTCTGGCCTGATATCTGATATCTTTGATTTAATTCATTATCTCCATAATAGATAATGTAAAAATGTTAAAAGAAATAAATTCACCATGATATTATCAAAGAATCATTAAGAATATTTCCAGTTAAGATTTTAAAGTTTATCATTTTAATAATATCTTCACCCGT
>NW_012150330.1:156510-158398 GCF_000956105.1 Propithecus coquereli | reverse complement strand
TTTTAACCAATTCTCAGGCAGTTAGTTTTCAGTCTTTTTATTGCAACTCAGTGGCCAGTGTTTTATATTTCTTTATTCACAGTCAGGACATCCTATTTTTATTTCATATATTTTCAGGACATTTATTTTAATCTATCTCTGCAATGCCAGCATTTAGTACTTTAAGACATTCAGTCAATATTAGGGAATTATTAATCATAAGGGAAGCAACTATTTGGAAAATTGTTAAATATCTACAAATAAGAGTGAGTCTTAATGTGTAATTATTCTAAAAATTATTTTTCTATGACAACAAACTAAATATTCAAAAACAATGAATATGGCTTTAAAAAATGCCTCTACCAAACCAGGAAAAACTTTTAATAAGAGATGCTTTCACAATTGCTGACTTTTTGAAAGAGGACAAGAACTGTTATTTGAGAATAGAGCTATAAAGTGACGAGTTAATGTTCCAATGAAAATTCCTAGGAGGCTGATACAGTCCATTAAAATGAGAGGTATTTGGTCACTTCACTGAATTACTTTAGAAAAAAATCTCAGGTCTCGAGGAGTTCTTTCAAAAGACTAGAGAATTTCAAATATCACACAGTGCTATTTAACAATGATTTTAAACCTTTTTCTATAAAGCTAATATGTAATTTTAGTACCATACAAGAGATTGTTGATATTCACATTTTCATTCCTTTGACCTAAACATTCCAAATATAAAGAAAAGTCTTCCATGATAGGAAACCATTAATAAAAGGAAAGCACGATGACATGCTATAAAATAGCATGGTTTTAGTGGTTTACAGTGTGCTTTTTATACTTAATTTATTACAAAGTCAAATAATAATAAATTTAATATTTTATAGATAAAAATTGAGCTTCCTAAATTCCAATAGCTAAAATCTTGTACAGTTTTAAATCCAAAAAGACGGTCAGTGTGTCCATTTCATTGCTAAGTAAATATACATAATAAGTGAAGAAAATGTATTACCTCTTAAACAAGGCACTATGCAGAGTGCTACTACAGTATGAAAATATACATAAAATGTAGTCCCTACTATTATGTAACACCTGCCTGGGAATAAAAAAAAAACCACTATGTTGACTAATAATTCTAAACACTATGTAATAAATGTAAAACAACATAAATGGAGTCAGAGTAGGGTCTTAATGTTATACATATCTTAGAGACTTTTTTCTTCAATCATCTTGGCTGCCTATGAAAATTTGACTACAGTAAATGATACAGTAGCCTTTTATTATTCCAGAAAGCAGTTGAGCTGATTTACTCTTTAGTGATTGTCATACAAGTGATGATACATCTCTGGTATCAAGTTAATTATATAATTTTTGTTTTAATTTAGTTTCCAAGTACAAGGATATTCATTAAAATATCTTATAGCTATTTTGTTTCCTATCATTCTACTATTTACCTTTATTTTTCCCCTTTTCTCTTACATACATGCATGTGTAATGATATGAAATGTGTATATAGAATGCATTACCTATGAAATGATTGTATTACATAGCACATATATGTAATGTGCATAATAATGTACATACATGTATATCTAGTAGTCCCCCTTCTTATTGTACAGTACTTATCCTTCTTCTTGTGATATGTCAATGTGATAACTGAGACAACTACTAGGTGACTATTGGATCAGTAGTGCATGCAGTATGGATTTGCTGGATAAAGGGATGATTCAAGTCCTGGGCTGGATGAAGCAGGTTGGCAGATTTGATCATGCTACTCAGAGCAGGGGACAATTTAAAATTAAGGAATTGTCTATTTTTGGAATTTTCCATTTATTTAATATTTTTGGACAACAGTTGACCACAAGTAACTGAAACCACAGAAAATGAAACTGTGAATAAGGAGGAACTACTGTACATATAT
>NW_012150330.1:151114-156340 GCF_000956105.1 Propithecus coquereli | reverse complement strand
TGAATATTAGTTTAATTTGAACAAGAAATTATTGCTACAGTTTCTTGTTATAAAATTGAGGAAGTAAATCAACTATAGTCTCACATGCAGCCCTTGTCTCTCCCAAGCAGGCTTTAGTTTTATCTTTCAACTGTTATAAAGGGATTTTAAGATGCCTTTTTATGATAAAAATTTATATTGTCTTGCTCCCAGCAGAGAATCAAATCGATTGACTAGGTCTACTCAAAGCTTTAAGTACAAAATACAGACATAGTCAAGAATCTGATTGGGGCACTTTTTTTTTTTAACTAACGTAATTTTGATAGTAAGAGTGAATTGTGAAATATGTAGAATACCTAAAATATTGAAAGATATTGATTTAAATATCCACAGCCGATATTGCCTGAGGGGATATACTGCTCTGTGTGTGTGTGTGTGTGTGTGTGTGTGTGTGTGTATCTCACATTAGTTGGCTGCTCATCTATCTCATTCTTTTGACAGAATGGTTAGTTAGCCAATGGAAAATATCCTTCCAACCCAGGCATTGTTATTACTAATAGGCACCTGCAGTAAACATCCTTACTTTGATTTTGGCAATTAAATATGTCGTTTGGTCTCTGTGATTCTGGGAATTCACACTGACACTGAAAATCAGCAAACTTATCTCTAGACGGCATCACAAATGGTCATATTTGGCCTACAAAGGAGAGCAACTAGAGGGCTTTCAAGGGTATAGGTATTCCTCTCAACAATAAATTTTTAATGTCTAGTGAAGGGAGTGTCTTCTGGACCTTCTTACAAAATACAGTGAGAATGTAAGTCATACATTATAACTCCCATATTCCTATATGCTTAAGCCTTTGAATTCCCTCATTCACTTCATGCCAGTCAAGCTATAGCATCTCAAGCTCATTAAATGTGGGCCACCACTCTGTCCAAGTTTCATTCGTCAAATAATAAGCTACTTGAACCACTTCTAGTGCACAAGATAATATATTAGATTCAGAATTTCTAGTAAATTCACTTACACAAATATTAAGTTATTTTTTCCTCATTCGTCTACATGCTCTCCATTTTATGAAGACATATTAGCAAATCTTGAAATTCTTTTGGTGTTTATTTCTTTCTATGTGGGCCGTAGTGCGTATCTTACTTCCTCCATTCCCCACTGCCATTGTGATATTTGGCGTAAGTTATGTGTCTCATAGTAACAGGCTGTGATTGAGATACATCTTGAGTAGAATGGATCCATCTCCTTTACAAGACATAGGATTTTCAAGCAAAGAAATTGCAGTCTCCTCAGACACAGGAGGGCCATTTAATTCCATTGACAAGTGAGGCTCAGGGATTTAGGAAGGAATAAGATTATCACTTGCACCTGGGTCTACCAGATGTTCCCATTTCAAGTTTTAGTCTCTTCTAATCTATGCCCCAATTTTAACATAGAAAATTGGTGAAACTGAATCAACTAACATTGTAACTCATTGGTCCTCAAAATTACATATTTTGTTTGTCTTTATTTTTGTCTTTATATTTTGTCTATGGTTTTCTGGCAATATCAGACCTGTGACTACTAGAAAAAAATGTTATTTTTTTATATTCTCTCAAGAAAGTGTTCTACTTTTCATACTATGACTCAAACTTAGAAGTAAGCACATGAGCTTGTCATTTGCTTTCTACTAATCCTGCAGTGTACATAAAAGAATCCGTCTTACGCCACAGTAATCTCAGGTTCTTGTATTCATGACTACAGTCATGACAATCATGTGAGCCATCACTTGGACTCCATAGGCACTTGCTTTGGTTAGCACTTTAGCATAATCAAACACAGATCATAGCTTGATTAATTGTGATGCCAATGAATGTCCTGGATTATTAGCATCCAAATTCCAATTATTAAGAAACTTAGCAGTATGTTCGAACCCAAGAATGTAACCGAACGAATACCAAGATTTCATCTTTGTGTGTCTGTTTCCTGGGTCCACTACTACTACCAATTCTGTATCAGTCAGGGTCCAGTCAAGAGATAAAAAACTCATGGTACATTTAAATAGGGAATGTCAATAAATAATAAGTATTCATTATCTAGTAACAAAGTAATAAATACTAAATATCCATTTAACTACTAAAGTGTAAATAGAACTTTAAAAAATAAGGAGAATTAGCTACACAGAATAGCCACTAAAAGTATGATCAAGATCGAGTACTCAAGGAAGGACATTTTTTGAAGGAGGTTCTCCTATACATGGCTAAGATTCAGATCTCATTGGAGTTTGTGTGGCTGTAGCCGGTGTATGACAAAAAAGTTCACTGTGTTACTGCAAGCAAAGGAAGGCAAGAAGAAAAAATGTGTGCTGGGGTGTCAATTTGGGGCTATAAACTCTCCAGGAAGTTGCCCAAAGTGTTGCTGCTAAGCTAATGGGAAGATGATTGTAATGCTTGCAGAACTGCTTGGGAAGCTGCTTGTGACAGTGTCATTGAAACTTACTACTGGTGATCACAACCGAATGTTAAGTATACTGCCCATCCACCATGCCAGCTGGCAAAATACAAATGTTTGTAAATTCTAGCTCCCATAATGCAAACAGAGCAATGAAGAGTGGATTTGGAGCTGAGAGAAAATAAGTTGATAACTGGCACAGGAGTAGACCTAAAGTTGGTCCACATGATGAAATTAACCATCAGGACCTCTAACTCTGAGAAATATGTTAAAGAAAATAGTGGAAAATGTAATAGGAAAAATAGTGGAAAACTATGTATGTGCTGATTAAGGATTACATCAGTAATATAAAATTATTTTTAAACCATATGGAAATTTTAGAAATTAAAAAATATGTGATATAACAAATAAAGATACATAATGACTTAACAGAGACAGGGCAAAATGAAGTTAAAGGTATTTATTGTAGGTAAAACAATCTTAAAAATTAGAAAAATTATACTACTTAATTTCAAGACTTATGATAAAGCCACAAAAACCAAGACAGATAATTGGAATAAGACCAAGAATATAGAAATAGACAAAGATATGTATGTTTTATGATGAGTCATTCAATCAATTCAACAGGGATACAAAATTCATTTTAACAATGATCCTGGAAAAAATGGATAACTGTATGGATAAAATTAAACCTCAATTTTTATCTCAGTATATGCACAAAAATGAATTTGAGATGAATTAAAAAGATAGAAATACAAGGCTTCTAGAGGCAAATATAGGAGGATATTTTCTCTATTTTAGAGAGGCAAAACTTAATGAACAAAACAAAAAAATGCAAACAAAGAAACACTTGATCTATGTAACTTGGTAAAGATAATAAAAATCTACTCACCATCAAATTGATTTTAACTGATCAACACTTAAATGCATATATAGTAATAACATTTGTCGGGTGTTGGGCAGATGGGAAGGGGGAGGTGGGGGTGGGTATATACACACCTCATGGGTGTGGCATGCACCGTTTGGGGGATAGACAGGCTTGAAACTCTGACTTGGGTGGGACAAAGGCAATATGTGTTACCTAAACATTTGTACCCCTCTAATATGCTGAAATAAAAAAAAATTAAAAAAAGAGAAATGAAATTATACTTCCACACAATGACTTATAGAAGAATGTATATAAGCCTTATTCATAGTAGATGCATATTTGAAGTAATATAAATGTCCATCAACAGTAGAAAAGGATAACATATTGTTTTATGTCCAAAAATCAACAGCAATGGACTACTGGCACACACAAAAACATGGATGTATTCCCCAAAATATTATATTGGGCAAAAGAAGCCAGACACTAATGTTCTGCATGGTTCTATACATATGAGGTTCAAGAACAGTTAGGTTAATTATCATAATGCGATTGCCTCTGTTGACAGGGAGAGGGGATTGATTACGAAGTGACGTGAGGAAACCCTAAAGAATGATAAAAGTGGTCTATATTTTATTTTTCATGGTGGTTACACAAATTTATAAAAACATCAAAACTCATCAATTATTCATTAAACCAGCTACTTAAAATCTTTGCATTTTATTTTATGTAAATTTTGTCTCAATGAAAACAGAAAATAAAACACCTACACAAAACAATAAAAAATAAATAACTGAAAATCTCAAACTTCATTCAAGTACCATTTCTCTCTTTATTTCCCTAGTTACAACCTGTAATGAGCAGTTCTCCAGTTTGAAGAGATGGAATATAGTAAGATTTAACTTTCCCTCTCCTTTTACCTCCATCTTCCCCATTTGTTAATTCAAGTTTCTAACATTTCGAGATAGTGTAAGGAAAGAGAGGTAAAGCAATGAGGCAATTTTTATTTGACAATGTAGCTTTCACTTTCCAATAGGTAAAATGTTTCAGAGGAGCCTCTTTTTTTTTTTTTTTTTAAACCCAAAGGTATTTTGTGGATTCTGTCAAGCTATCTTGGCTTAGAAAATACATACTCTTCAGTTTCCACCTTGGCACCTTGGTTTATCAGGCTATCCTCTTCATCCATGGTTATAGTTTTCTGGGCAAAATGTAAAATGATTTCAGGCAGGATTTGTCTCCTAAATGGTTCATATTATACCTGTGAAAAACACTCATACCACCTTCATCTTGAAAATATCTGAGAGGCCATTCTTGATTCAGCCACCTCTGTCCAGTTTTCAGTTGCAGTTTTAGCTTTCTTTAGCACAAGACAAGGAACGGACTCCTGTGTCCTCTAACTGAAGGCAAATTATTTCAAAGGCTTTAAGGAATCCCTGGGACTTTTCATTACCCTGGCTGTAAAGGAGAAGATCCAGTCTCTCCTTCTCACTCCAAAACAAAAATCTCTTTAATTCCCCACTGTCCCCCCTTTAACTCTGTTCTATCAACTTCTTTACATTCTGAATGAGAGACCCTAGAGCAACCTACTATTAAATACAGTCTTTGTTGCATTTATATATTGACCTATCTTTGTATCAATTTCACAACTACAGCAGTGTACATAGCTATAAATTGAAATAAGGTATAAAAGATTGAAGTAGGGTGAGTCTGGGTGAGACCAATCATGCCTTTTGTCACACGTTGAACTAAATTGGGATAATTATAAGTGTATAACATGATACCTACTGTATCACTTAATGCCTTTTCATAAGTATTTTTTGTGTTGTTAAATATAATTTAATATACTTCCAATGACTACAAAACACTATTTTCACTAAGGAGATGTAGTACTTTTGTGTGTGGAGGGTGTAATAGGAATTGTGATTATTTTAAGCATTTCTGT
>NW_012150330.1:149889-150946 GCF_000956105.1 Propithecus coquereli | reverse complement strand
TAATAGTTTATTTTAAATTTAAGCTTTGCTTGATTTTTTCAGTGGAGGTGTTTCACAAAGTGCTATGGATATCTGAGGAGCAGCTGGATGGACATCACCACTTCAATGACCAGATTTTACATTTCAGTGGTACTATGTAACAATAGTTTTCATAGGAAATATATATTCAGCTATATATATTATGCATTAAATCACCTTTTTAAATTAAAAAGTGACAGGGTCTCACTCTGTCACCCAGGCTGGAGTGTACTGTCACCTTCATAGCTCACCACAGCCCTGAACTCTTGGACTCAAGGGATCCTCCTGTCTCAGCCTCCCTAGTAGCTAGGACTACAGGCATACATCACCATGTGTGGTTATTTTTTAAATTTTTCTGTAGAGATGAGGTCTTGCTCAGGCTAGAATTGAACTCCTAGGCTCAAGTAATCTTCCCTTATCAGCCTCCCAAAGTGCTGAGATTACTGGAATGAGACACCACATCTGGCCTTAAATCATCTTTTTAAATCTATTTTATTTTGTGACTACAAATTTCAACATTTATCCTCTTATGAAAAATGTGTTCTAAGTTCAATCAACTGACTTTATTATTTTTTTCTCTTTGTTTAAATTTATTTTATTTTGTTATTTTTTTTTATTTCAGAATATTAGGGGGTACAAACACTTTGGTTACACATATTGCCTTTGCACTGCCCAAGTCAGAGCTACAAGCATGTCCATCCCCCAGAAAGTGCACACTGCACTTTAGGTGTGAATTTACCCTCCCCTCTACCTGCCCAACTCCCAAGGAATGTTACTTCCATATGTTCACTAAGTGTTGATCAATTAGTACCAATTTAATGTTGAGTACACGTGGTGTTTGTTTTTCCATTCTTGTATTACTTCACTTCGAAGAATGGGCTCCAGCTCCAACCAGGATAATACAAGTGATATTAGTTCACCATTGTTTTTTATGGCTGAGTGGTACTCCATGGTCTACATATACCACATTTTATTAATCCACTCATGTATTGATGGGCACTTGGGTTGATTCTACATCTTTGTGATTGTGAATTGTGCT
>NW_012150330.1:147998-149839 GCF_000956105.1 Propithecus coquereli | reverse complement strand
ATAACTACTATAAAATTGTGTTTCCCACACATTATCTGTCTTAGTGGAATACTATAACATTCTGTAGCAGAAGCAAATATATTTGGCAAATGGTCCAGAAAATGTAATGTGCTAAACATTTGGCATTACACTTTTTTGTTTTTACCACACAATATCTGTATTCTGTGCTGACTACATATCTTTTGTGAAGAAATGTGTTATTAAAAATATCTAGGAAACATTATCACATAATGAAATAATTCTCATGTAAGGATTAAGCTTATATCACTTGAAGTAAAGTCATTTATTGAGCAACTTTTTGGAACATGAGAACAAAGGATAAGCAACATTCAAGCATATAAAACAAATGCTACACAGTTCTTGAAACAAAGGTGCATTCGTTTGCCTTGGAGAGATACCATCTTCTATTTCAGAGACAGTATGAATTAATATTATTAATGTTGCTGTATAATTTTCTTTTGTCTACAAAGATCATGAAGCCTCAGAAGGATGTGATTTCTGGAATCCAACACACTGACTGAGGTTAGCTTCTGTGTTTAGTGGCATGAGGGAAGATTGAAGAAAAAAAAAGACAAAGCTGTAAAAACCTACACAGTAGATCTTTTATCTCCATGCCATATATTTTCTCCAAATGATTCCCATATCTTCAGGTATGACTGCTTTGGTAACAACTCTTGATTTCACATTTCATGTGCTTCAGATGCATATTTCTGTTTACGTATTAAAGGTGGTCTCAAGGATATCTCATCAATACCCTCAAAAATGTATGTCAAACATGTTTCTTCCCTGAATATCTTATGTTATTCACTGCTATTGGTATTAATTGAGATTTTCCTAGTATACTTTGAGTACCATTATATCATTCCTAACACTTTTCTCTTTCATTTCAATGTTTTATTTTTCATAATTCCTATCATTAGGGCTCCCCAGACACATACATTTAGAAAAACTCTGCTCCTCTGCAGTGCTATTACCACTTTCTTAGCTAAGTTCTACATAAAGTTTCTCCTGATATATTCTAATGTTTAAAACATGGTTTTCTTGATGTTAGTCTATGCTGTCTTATATCATCTATTACACTTTTCACCATTAGCTTTAAAAAAAAAATCCACTACATTATCTTTTGCATGGAGCCTTTCCTGTCTTCTCATTTATTAAATTCAAACTACTAGTTTGTCAAAGAACAAAAAGCATAAAGTTACTACTTATCTAGTCTTTTGTAAACCATAAAACCTTGACCTAGGACACTATTCTGGAACCTACCTCTGGTACATTTTATGCTCATTTGATGCTGTATATCTAAGACAGTCTCTCTGGTTTAATAAACTTTGTTAGCTTCATTAAACATGTGGGTAGATGTTTTGTTATTGGTAAAGAAATGAGTTAGTTACCTCTCCAATCCTCTCCCTATTTTCCTTCCTTAAAGACAACACAACACTACACAACAATTTTGTTTAGCTATTCATTCATGTCCCTCCAGGGGAGGTGACTGCCACCAAGATTCTGGAGATCTTCTCTGATTGGTCTCAGTCAATGTGGTCCAGTTCTCTCCTCTATGGTGGATTTACCAAAGCCACGTAACTCAGTTCTGGTCAATGGATTGGGAAGGCCGGCTAGGAAATCATTGAGAAAGATTCTCTACTGCTAAAAAAGATACCGAGGCAGAGAAAATATCCTCTATCTCTGGATATGATGATTGTATTTTCATTTCAACTTCTTACAGTATTATATAAAGGGATTTTGTACATGTGGGTTCAAAGTGCACATATATATATGTAATACTCTAATTTTCATATATTTCTAGGTATATGTTTTAATGTTTAAATACCTATTATAAAACT
>NW_012150330.1:135202-135783 GCF_000956105.1 Propithecus coquereli | reverse complement strand
ACAACTGACATTAAAACATACTTTTGAAATGCATTTCAGTCATATGTTGGAGACTGTATATTATATCATTGTTTTTTTTAGGGCCATACATGGCAAAGCAGAGATCTCAACTCTATGAATGAAAGAATAATGACCTGTGGCAAACAGAAACTGTGGACACATCAAGTTGATAATAAACCTATGAAGATAGTATCAAAGTAATTAGGTTTATTTGTTGTAAAACTGGCACTATTCACTTAGATAATTGACTTTGATGAAAGGAAAGCAATAATATTATATCACAAGTAGGTAGATTTTGATGACATTACTTTGATCTTACATTAAACTTCAGTGTAACAACAAAATACATTAGATTGAGAATGACAAAAGCAAATGCAATGAAGTATTTCACATTTCAAGCTTAAAAAAAAAAGTCTTGATGTGCTAATCTTTTTATAGAATGTACAAAGGGGAATAGTACTAAAATTTTCTTTATTTGGCGAATGTCATTGAATTTTAGGTGAATAGGAATCTTTCCTCTGAGCTTCTCATATCAGATCAAACTTTGGAAAGTAGTGAGCAAAGTCAAATCCAGCCATTCC
>NW_012150330.1:132001-133404 GCF_000956105.1 Propithecus coquereli | reverse complement strand
TTTTGGAGAGTTTGAAATATGCCATTCAAAATGACTCCTGACTATTTTTTATTTTTTTAGTCAAAACAAAAGATATGATGACTCTGATAAACATTGACTATCAAGTGTCTTTCTGACTAGAATTGCTGGTAACAGGTCAAATGTAGGTTTAGCAGTGTTCATTATCACATTGTGTCACAAGAGAAAAAAGAAATGATGGGGAATTTAATGTGACATCCAGAAAAAAAGCAGGAGATCCTGAAGACACTATGTTCTTATTCTTTATGTTTATTCAGCAGTCTGTCTTCAATGTTTTCAGGCTGACCTAAAGAATCGTTTTTCTTAACACAAAGGTCCACTTGTAGTTGGACATCCTGGTTAGACATATTCTACCAGGTATATGAGATGGCAAATGGTAAGACTTTGTGAGGATGAGGGTATATGTGTGTGCTAAGCTATTGAAACAGACTATTTGAAATAATAAAATAAACATATATTATAAAGCAATTATCTTCAAAATAGGGTACATGCAACCTGGGCTATATGGAGACTTTCCAAGGGAACACAGGAATAGATTTTATCTAGTCTATTCTTAAATCCTGTATGATCCTATAGATTATATGTTATGCCACACATGCTGATAAAAAGAATGTATATTCTACAGATTTTGGATAGAATGTGCTGTAAATGTCTGTTAGATCTATTTGTTCTAGAATCTGATTTAAGTCCACTGTTTCTTTGTTGATTTTCTGTCTTGATTATCTGTCTAGTTCTGTCAGGGAAGCATTGAAGTCCCTGGCTATTGTGATGTTGCTGTTTATTTCTTTCCTTTGATCTAGTAGAATTTGCTATATGAATCTGGGGTCTCCTTTGTTAGGTACATATATATTTTGGATCGTTATATCTTCTTCTTGAATTTCTCCCTTTATCATTACACAATGACTATCTTTGTGTATTTTTACCATTGTTGATTTAAAGTCATTTTTATCTTATATGAGAATAGCTATTGCTGTTCAATTTTGGTTTACATTTGCATGGAATACTGTTTCCATCCCTTTACTTTGAGTCTATGAAAATCTTTGAGAGTTAAATAGGTTTCTTGGAGACAACATGTTTTTGGGTTGTATTATTTTAATCCATTCAGTCATTCTACATTTTCTACTGAGGGCATTAAGACCATTCGCATTCAGTGTTAATGTTGATATTTGAGATTTTCCTCTGGTCATAATTTTGATTGTTACCTAGTTGCTTTGTCTTCTCTCTTGTCTTACTGTTTTATAAGGGCTGTGAGTTTTAACTTTTGGGTATTTTTACACTGGTGAGTATTGATTGTTTTGTTCCATGTATAGAGCACATTTCAGCATTTCTTGTAGGGCCAGTCCAGTGGTTACAAATTTCCTTAATGTTTCCTTTTCTGGGAAAGA
>NW_012150330.1:128984-130536 GCF_000956105.1 Propithecus coquereli | reverse complement strand
CATAGCAGAGATGGGTGAAGGAGTGAGGCTGAGTGTGGCCAAACCTGAGTTCAGGCTCCACAAAGGTAGGTACCAGAGCTATCTCTGTATAGGTCAAGGATCAGTTTACAGGCTTCTGGGGAAAGCCACCAGAGAGAGACTAAAACAGCCCCATCAAGCCAAAAAGTCTGCTTATGTGGGAGGGGCAATCTAGGATTTACAGCCCAGTAGATGGATATGGGTTTTTCTTTTCTCTCTCTTCCCTTGTTCTGAGGACATCCTGCTAGTATCTGGCCACAAGCAGCCCCCTCAAACTAACTGAGCCCACCAGCAATGATGCCACAGATTTGGGAGCTTCCCTGCTCAGAATCCTGCCCTGGACTGAAAATGCATCTTTCCTATATGGTGAGGGGTGCTCTGCAAGTGCACTGCAGCTCAAACCCCCACCACACTCTCCTTTTAGTTCTGCCTCCATGTGCTCCCTCACCTCCTAAGATTAGTTCACAGATAATCTCCTCGGCACCTTTGAGCAATGTGATCAAATTCTGGATGTATGGGATCTGGATTTCGTTACTGTTCTATGATCCCACAAGTTCAATCCCTGACTATGCCAGGGAGGATGGTGCTGAGTTTCCCATGGAGTGCTCAAATAGGCTTTCTGTCCCTTTGCTTTGGGCATGCCCTGCTTTGCTGGAGCAGCCAGGTGGGCAGCACCAGGGAGTGATGGCAGGTAGGGAGCTCACAGTCTGTGTATCCCTTGGTCTGCTTCAGGTCTGTAAGAGGAAAAGTGTGAGCCTTACTCTCTGTGGAAGACTGGAAGTGGCGGGCATGCCAACAGAGGAAGCAGCCACTCCTGAGAGCCCCAGTGCAATTATTCCTTGGAATACCTGTGCTAACTCATGTGGGAACTACCATGGCTGCCTTGGCAACTGTGGGTGGGGAAGGGGAGGAGTAGTAGAAGAATCTGAATGGAAGAGAATTGGCACTGTGATCCTCTTTGTCCTGAGGGACTCCCCTGGCTTGCTACACACTCTCCTCTCTTCTGAAGGCAGCCCACCTTGAATGCCCAAGATACAGGATCACATAATTCTCCAGGACTCACAGGGCCCCTATGGCCATTTCAGTCTGGACATGTGTTGGGAAATGTTTATGTGGTGACCAGTTATAAGAAAAGTGAAGGGCTAAAGCACCTTAGGGAGGAAAAAGGCATACAATAGGTAGAAAATTGGTATGGCACCCACTTCCTTGGCTTGGTTCTGTGGTGAGAGGGAGTAGTTCCACGGGTAGTGGCAGCCCAGCGCTCTGTTCTCAAGAAGCTCCCAGTTCACTGGTGGCAGCAGCTTTGGGGCTTATTAGGTTAGAGAAGGTCTCCAACAGTTCAGGAGCCTGCATTTGCCAGAAGCGTGAGGGGAGGACAAGCAAACACCCCCCCATTTGCCCTTTCCACAGGGTTCCAAATTTCTCAGGGGTTGATCTCTGCCAAAATCTTGTTCCTTCTTGTTCTGCCCCATAACTTCTTTCCCTGGAATCTCCAGAAGGTTCTGGCACTTTTCCCTCAGAATTACATCTGAGG
>NW_012150330.1:116621-119032 GCF_000956105.1 Propithecus coquereli | reverse complement strand
CCTCAACTGATTCTCTGGCCTCGGCCTTCCAGAGTGCTAGAATTACAGGCGTGAGCTGCTGTGTCCGGCCAGGAATTTATATTTTCAAATAGCTATACATTTGTGCACCATGCTTTCCCTTAAATTATACTGGTAAGTAACAGTAAAATATGAGAAATGGTTAATACATAAAAATCAATTATTTAAACATCACAGTGAAGAAGATAATGTACTTTTAAAAAAGTTTAGAAGGGTACACAAAGATTACAACAAAAATTGCTATGTTCAAGAAGTAAACACAACTGAAGCCCTTAGGTAACCTCCAGCTGGACCCAAATGACCCCTAACCATGATATGATGATTCATTATTTCTCACATAGAGTTCAACAGCTTTGGTCTTTGTAAGAATCTATTTTCTATAAATTGCTAGGAGCAAATAATGTTCAGAAACAAACACTGTGTAATTTATTATTCTTAGTAACTTCCCCAAAATCAAACATGGTCTACTACCAATTGTTTCTGGAACTCAAGATGTACTAAGCAAGCAGACACAAAATGTTCTTAGGCAAAAATCTGTGATAAAGAAAGATATGTTCTCAATATTCCTCACTCTCGCTTTGCCAATTCCCTTATGCTGCTGTATCTATATACATCTACACATATCTCTTTTGATAGGCAGCCCCAACTTGACATCATTTTTTCTGAAGTAATGTTTTCAAGGTGTAATCCTTGTGTTCTCCCTCATGGGAGAATTACCTCTGTTTTGTTAAAAGTGCAAATCCTGGGCTTCATAACTTTATACTAAATCATAATCCCATTCTATAGGATCTGAATACTTTGTTTTTTAAGAAAAGCATTTTATCAGTTAATATTGTAAAGATTATGTTGAGACTCTCTGCTCTAAACATTCAGGGTTTGTGATTGTGACATTTCTTGAAATCCAAGAAAACCCAAGGCAAAATGGGCCAAAGTGCAGCAAATATTAAAGTGTAAATTAAAAGAATTTAACTAAATAGTCACTATATTACTATTAAAGAACAAAACCTAACAATGGCTTATCACCTCATACATATTAGGATGGCTATTATCAAAAAATCAAGACATAACTTGTCGGTGAGGATGTGGAGAACAGGAAATATTTGTACACTATTGGTAGAGAAGTAAATTGGTACATCCATTATGGAAAATTGTGGAAGTTCCTCACAAATTTAAAAATAGAACTACTATATAACACATCAATCCTACCTCTGAGTATACATCCAAAGGAAATTAAGAGTTTTTCCAACATTTTCTCCCAGAATTCTTATAGTTTCATGTCTTAGGTTTAAGTCTGTTATCCATTGTGAATTAATTTTTGTGAGTGATGAGAGGTACAGAGCCTGTTTCAGTCTTCAAAATGTGGCTATCCAATTTTTCCAGCACCATTTATTGAATAGGGATTCTTTTCCTCAGTGTATGTTTTTGTCTCTTTTGTCAAAGATCAGATGGCAATGTGAGAATGGTTTTATATCTGGGTTCTCTGTTCTGATCCATTGGTCTATGTCTCTATTTTTTGCGCCAGTACAACCCCTAGGGAAAATAATATGGAGATACCTCAAAGAAATAAAAGTAGATCTACCATTTGATCCAGCAATAACACTGTAGGGTATTTACCCAAAGAAAAAAAAGTCATTTTATCAAAAAGACTCCTGCATGTGAATGTTTGCTGCAACACAATTCACAATCACAAAGATATAGAATCAACCCAAGTAAGTGCCCATCAGTACATGAATGGATTAATAAAATGTGGTATATGTATACTATGGAGTACTACTCAACCATAAAAAAATGGTGAACTTTTGTAACAAACTGGGTAGAACTGGAGATCATTCTTCTAATCGAAGTAATGCAAGAATGCAAAAACAAACACTACATGTACTCACTATTAAATTGGAAGTAATTGATCAACACCCATGTGCACATAGTAAAACTCAGTGGAAAACAAGCTGATGGGAGGGCATAGGAGGACACAGGTAAATTGACATCTAATGGGTACAATGCATACTATCTTGGTGATGCGCACACATATAACTTTGACTCAAACTGCACAAAAGCAAATCATGTAACCAAAATGTTTGTACTCCTGTAATACTCTGAAATAATAAAAACATAAAGTATTTTCACACTAAGTTGGATTAAAAAAAACAGAGGAAATGAAATCAATATCTCAAAGATTTATGCACTACCATATTTATTAGCATTACTCCCAACATCCGCGATACATAAACAATCTGAATATTTGTTGGTGGCTTAAGTGAATAAAGAAAATGTGATGTATATATATGCATCTATATCTATACTATTTACCCTCAGAAAAGAAGAAAATCCTGCCATTGTGACAACATGTATGAAACTGGAGGGCTTTAAGTGAAATAAGCCAGACAGAGAAAGAC
>NW_012150330.1:116059-116571 GCF_000956105.1 Propithecus coquereli | reverse complement strand
AAAACGAAAGATAAATAACTTTTCTAGTTTTCAAACATTATAAGTTCTGATAATAAGGTTTGTACCCAGGCCTATTAGATTCTAAGCTTCATGTTTTGTCATTATAGCACACTCTTTTACCTTGAATTAGCTTTTTCAACCTCATTACATTCTTACATTTTCCATCTAAATTTTTTGAGAAAAACAAACTACATCTATTTAAAATGTACAATTTGAGGGGTTCTTACAGCTATATATCATCAAGATGCAGACATTTCCATCTTCCTCAAAAGATTCCTCATGTTCCTTTATAGTCCATAACCCCCTCCCTATCCTACTTAGGCAGCAAGAAACACGGATCTGTTTCTGTCACTATAACCCAAAGAAATAGAAGAAAATTAGAAGAGGAAAGAGAGACCAAAAAGGCATATATAAATGAAATAAGAGCATGGTTTTGTTCAGACCAGTGTTCTTAATATTCCATCATTTGAGGAGTAGTGTTAACTTGATTTGTACACTAGAGTTCCAAGAAA
>NW_012150330.1:111856-114231 GCF_000956105.1 Propithecus coquereli | reverse complement strand
TATTTTTTCATATAATAAACATATACTTGAAAGGGGATAAATATTGAACAGAAGGAAATTAGCATTTTATCACTCAATTCAAATCATCTAGAACAGTTTGACATATTGATACTTATTTTCATTAGAAGGATAACATTGGAATAATAGCAATCAGTTCTGAAAAGAACAAAATGAAAGATATAAAACAGTCATACCACTATAGTATTGAAATTTCTTCTTTTAAAGAAATTGGAGCAATTATTAGTCCTCTCACTGTTCCTCCAGAACTGTGGTGCTAAAATCCTGTAGCAATTACTTCTAAAAAGTACCATTTTTTTTATAAGACTGGAATATGTTATTTGAACTAATTCAAGAAATTCTCAGTGGTAAATGATGCAACGTTCATTCATTTATTCATTTAATCCATAAATATTTATCAATGTACAGCTTTCTGGGCAAAAAATAACTTTGATTTCTCATCCCTGAAATAAGGTAAAACATTCAGAATCATAGGTCTCATAGTGATGTCTTAGCACAGTGATTTCCTCAGACTGCACAAGACAATGTTGCTGGCTTTAAAAAAAAAAAAAAAACAAAACTCATTTAATGAAATGACATCAAAGATGACTCACTTTTAAGGCTTTCATGGGATCGTTACTAAGGTGTTGAAGATTTCCAAAGAGGTACTTTAAAATCCCCTGTGAGTTTAAACGGAATTGGTCATTGAGAAATCAATCACAAGTATACACCTGATTTACAAAGGCATTCAGATTACAAAAATACAATTCTCCTAAACTTCTTATGTCTCTACCACCTCCGCTAAGATTCATAGTCATTGCCACTGTTTGCCTTTTTTTTTCTACTTGTGATTCTGACTCATCTTACTTTTAACTTCTTGCTATAGCTTTCAGACAATCGTTTACGTTATATTTTTACCTAGATGCATCATAGGGATGTGGGAGTGATGTGATGATGTAGCATTTCCTGTATACAGACACTGTAATCTTTAGGAGGAAGAAAAGGAAGATGGGATAAAAGAATGGCTTTCTTATTATGCAGCTTAAGAGTGAAAGAATTAAAGTCTACAGGACTAATACACTTTTGTTAATTCTAATAAGTGTCTGTCCCTCATAACATAACTCCCATTACTATTATGATTACAGAACCTCTGATGCTTTGCTTTGCTTTCCAAACTTGGTACTGGCCAGTACTACAGGAGGTGGAATGCAAATATATCACTCCTAAGGAAAGAAGTGGAAGAAGAGGAATTTTAAGAAAATCCCTACTGGGTAAAGACGGAGAAAGCCTTTAAAAGTTATTTTCAGAAGAGACCTTCACAATGGCTGATACCTAATTACGATTAATTTATTAAGCTCTATAAAAGAGTGGATGAACTGAAGAAGTTGCAAGTAGGCCACTATAGCCTGTCTTCTTTGTTCAGGTATAGAAGCATTTTTTGGAGAAAGGATCTGATCTATACAGAGGAGCAAAGCTGTTGAACTACTGTAAAAGTGGTTATTTTTTACACAGGTAGATGATCTGGTTGGAAATAATTGGCTGAATCTTCAGACTAACTCCTTTGGGCACATGTGCCTGGTTCTGGAATTAAGATAATGATGCAGAGATTAGGTCATGGTGTGCATCAGTCCCTGGCTAACTGGTTCCATTGGGCTTTTATGACCTTCTGAAGTATTATGGCCCCATCACAATAAACCATTTAAATAAAGAGACTCTGTTTTCTTTATACACACAGAGACAATTAGCAGTGTATTTTTGTTATAACTGTGCTTAGCTTCCTAATAGGTAAGATTAACATTGATTTCTGAGGCACAGAAGAATATAACCCTACCAGTGACTGATACTGAGAACAAGTGAAAATACTTTTTCCCCCCCTTTTGCTGAATGCATACGTAAGAAAGTTTGGAGGGGAGGAGAACACTTAAGTCGCTAGAACCAGTGATAAGCTGTTTAGACAAATCCACATAGAAAATTTCATATTTTCTTTCAATGACTAAATGACACAGACCTTGGGGATAAAAGAGAAGCTTGGGAGAGAAGGAATCTAGATGTTGATTAATAAGGAAGCTGTCAGAAATGGATATCAGATTTCATTTGGAAGTGAGTTTTATCTTTATCTTTTAGAACTAATTACAGAATGACTTGCTAGAAATACAGAGAGATGTTAGTTACCATGAATTTATATCCTCTTAATCAAGGAAATTTAAACAAAATTATTAATTAAATTAGTTTGACTTTTTTCGGCTAGATTGCAGATAGAGTTAAGAGTGAAAGAAAAAGAAACAGGTAAAAGAACAAGCAACAGAAATAAATCTAGTGTCGTATCTAATTAGAGCAGGTAACTAATTGAAAATTGAGCCAGTGCTAGAATAAATTAA
>NW_012150330.1:109180-111806 GCF_000956105.1 Propithecus coquereli | reverse complement strand
TTTCCCATAAAATTTGTCCTGAAACTCTTGTGTTCTGAACTATAATCTTACTAATTTCATGGGTTAAAATGACAAAATTTAAAACAAACTAATATAATGGAAATTATTCCTTAGTCAAAAGAGTATTTGAATATATTTGTATATGTGATATTTGTGTGTGTGTGTGATGCTGTTACGTCAGCTTGGTCAGGACGAACTACATTTCCCAGTACTCATGTTCTTGTCTATTTCTGTTTAGGGAAGATCACAAGGAAGGTTCTCTGTTTATTTGGAAAGCCAAAAGGAAGCAGGGACCATTTTGTAGCACACGTACACATTGTTGCTAATCATCTGATTTACCTCATTGGCTGGAAGCAGCAGTTGCTCTCCCTTCCCAGGATGGCTCATCAGCTTCTTGCATTCCTGGATCAAGTGTGTGTGTTCAGCTCTGTGTCAAAGGCCCCAGCTTCTGCTGATGCCCTCGTTGCCAAGGACAGGGGCAGCAAGACCAGACACTGGTTTCAGTGGAGTTCCAACTCATGTGTGTGAGTTCTAGCCTGCCTTTGAACTGAATCATTTTGCATCTATCTTCCCTTCCTGACTGCCTGCCCTGCGGACTCTGAGCTCCAGCATCACACCTGGAGACATCAGCTTTGTAGTGATTGCTTAACCAGCTTCTGCAACTGTGTAAGGCACAATTAACTTTGTTACTATAAATGTAATATTCCCTACTATAAGTACATATGTAAATAGCTATGTAAATATCCCTTCATGCTTCTGTTTCTCTGGTCGAAGCTTGACTGGTAAAGGGTGTGTGTGTGTGTGTGTGTATGTGTGTGTGTGTGTGTGTGTGTTTTCTTAATATAATCTTATGAAATAGTTTCTGTTGTTATCTCTGTTTTGGAGTTAAGAAAACCGAGTCAAAAGAGATTTAAAAACTTGCCAAGGTCACATAATAGGTAATGCAATTAGGATTGGAACGTGGTCAGATAAACATCATCTTAAATAAGAGGAAGAAGGTATGGCAACCCCTGAGATATACAAAGTTCCTGACACATAGTAGGTACTCTTAAGAGACCATTTTTCTCTCTCTGGGTGATTTTCCACACCAGTCGACTCAGGCAACAGTGCAAGAATTTTTATGACCCATGTAGAGCATGCATTTGCTGAACATGCACAGAAGGAACAGGAAACACAGACAATGTTTTGCTTTTATTATCATTGTACTGTTCCCTCAAGGTGAAACAGAAATGAATGATTAATCACCTGCCTACATTTGGCTTATTTATAAAATCTCACGCAATCAATAATTGATTGTTCTCTGGAAGTACGAACTCACAGACACTGAAAATGGCATGTTTCTTCCTTCCAGAAAGGAAAAGGACAAGTGCTTGATTTTTTGGAGATAATAGTGGTGGGTGGAGAGAGAAGTTTGACGGTGACTATGGAGATTTGCTACACCTTATCTTAAGTGGCAGAATGCAAGCAGAAACATTTTGGAGGTCATTGTTTTTATCCTGCTCAAAGATAAAAAATACTTTACTAGCCAACATATAAAATAATTTTCAACAGAATGGGATAACATACATTCCTTTTTTTCTTTTTTTTCAAAATTAGAGTTTAACTTCAGTCAGACTTGCCTGGAAATGTTGGAAATGAAGAATCTGTAGTTTTAAATATGGCCATTTGATCTCAATCATTTTTATGTCCCACCATGATGATTTTAGGACAATTTGGTAATTACCAATTTTGTGCATTTTTCACTCATCTATTTTATGCTTTTCTTTGTCAGGAAAGAATTTAAAATAAAGGAGGCAGGGGTATTTTTTCCTAATGAATGAAAGTGAGTACTGTCATATTTAGCATGTTGTACCGAAGGAAAACTAATGAATCATGGAGACTGCAAGGGCTATGATCTAAATTTGTAATAATAGCAAACGATATCAAAGGGTTTCACTTACCAAGGCAGCAAAGTCGATGGAGGTAATTTGGGTTCCATGATCTCTGCAGCTCCAGAGCCCCTTTGTCAGTGTCAGATGCTGCTGGCCATGCAATATTTTTCCCAGCAACTTGCCCTACGTGCCTACTACAGCAGAGAGTTCCAGAAGAGAGGATTTAGGAGGACGGAACAGGAAAGATGGGAGGTACGGGATATGAAGAAGGGTGGTTCTTTCCTCTGTCCAGATCCTTGGCTGTTTATGTGTCAGACTGCTGGCCATGACAAGGCTTAAACCCTCTTCTGCAGTAAGCTATGTAAATGGTGGCTGTGTCAATGGCAGGACCAGGACAATGATATCTATAGTGGTTACACACAGTTTACTTTCATTAATGCCCTTTCCCTAACAGTGGAAAATTGACCTACCTTCACAAATCTCATTTCCAATGTTTAGCCCACCGTTTCAAGAAATTTCATATAGCATGAGTTTTAGCTGTCTTATAAGCTATTATTTCTCCAGGACCTCACATAGGGTATGCACTAAATAAGTATTTAATGCATTAATTAATTCATCAAAGGAATGAGAAGGGATTTTCTTTTACTGTATTTATTTTTTTGCCTTTTGTTTTTTTTAAAAGGGTTTATCTACATTTTACCTTGCGTCTTGTTTTATCCATTTACACGTAATATATATCTAGCTTTATGCTTTCA
>NW_012150330.1:106128-107670 GCF_000956105.1 Propithecus coquereli | reverse complement strand
TTATATTTGTCATTTAATGATCAACACAAGGGATAAACACTTTCAGTAAAATGGTAGCCAGAATAACCTGCACTATTGTCTTCTTTATATTTTAATTGTTCCCTCTCATGAATGTATTAATAGTTGAATTTTATGTCACCACCATTTATTGAATACATGTAACATTCCTACTGAATGATATTAAGGAAATACTAGAATAAGACAATAATGAGTAATAAAAATAATGACTAGTAGGATAAAATATATCTTTCCATATTTTAAATGATGCAATTTACAAGGATATGAAAATAAGCCATTTAGCAATGTAACAAAAATATGTTAGTGGTCTATTTGAAAATAGAAAGCAAGGTGAAAGAGAAGACAAGGTATTTGCCTATTTATCCTTTGTAAGTTTTCAGGATACAGCGCAATTGATGAACTGGTAAAATGCCACATTGCTTCTAGTCAGTACAGTATTGCTTTAATGTAAAACCTATGCTCAATTGCCATTTTCCCTCTGAAGGTTTAAATGAGCCGATGGATTCTGAAAAATGTACTGAGCAGCTATAGTCTAACAGAGTTATGGTATTAATAGCAGTTCAGAGCTCTCTATTTTGTATCAGAAATAGGAATGCTAGAGTCCTTGGGGAGGGGAGGAAGGGCTCCTGAAAATTATTTAGTAACAGAAGTGAATGTCACATGATTATTACCCTTGTCTTAGGGAAATATGTATGATAATGTATTCATTATTGATTCTTTCTCTGTAGGATGCCTGCTTTGGCTCATTGCTCATTTTAAATGGCTCAGTAAGTCACAAGAGTTGTCAGTGCTTCCTCACTTAGCTTTACATCATTTGTTTACAGCATCTGCTCAACAATAGCCTGTGTTATGGATGAACTCCTATAGACTGTGAGGATTTAATGCAGGTGTATATTAAATATGTTACACATATGTCATATCCACAATGGAATTGTTTAGAGACCACTGTAGATAACTGCATTATTTTATTCTGAATCCTAAAGGCTTAGCATGATACCTAGAACAAAATGTGCACTTTATGAATGCTTGTTGAATGAATGGATGTGTAAATGAATGAATGAAAGATAAAGAACAACTCAGCTGGTTTTCATATAAAACTTTGGTCTGCACAGTAGTATACACTTCTTTTCCTATCTAAATCCTTCTCTTCAAGGACTAGCTTTGCCTTCATATTCCTTATAAGCCTTATTTGGTCACTTTATCAACTGCTGTTCTATACTTTGAGTAATTGGTTGGCACTTTACAATAACTTAGTAGAAGAAAGAAGACATAAACAGCTGATGCATTAAATCATAGTGTATGAACAGAAAAAGAAAATCAATATATCAAGTATTTGTTGGCTTTACTTTTAAAGAGTACAATATTAATGCTTGGATTTAGGTTCTGTTGCTTAAACTTAAATAAATCACCAATCACCATGAACAGAAGTCCCTCTTTAAGCACCTTGTAAAGAGGATACACAACAGGTCCTGATTATGATGCAAATCGGTTTGAGATATAAAATTATAATGTTAAAAAAATCCC
>NW_012150330.1:100621-101988 GCF_000956105.1 Propithecus coquereli | reverse complement strand
TAGGAAAGCTTTGTGACGGTTTAATTTGTCTTCGTACACAAATCCCAAACTCTCTGGAGGTTTTGAGTATGTAGCATTCTCAGTGTGGGACCCTGGTCCCTGGTTCCAGAGGGAGAAGAATATATCTTATTTAAAGACTGTGTTAATGAATTCTAACCCATCTGTGGCGAAGAACTGATGATAGAGAAGGGCATATCTCTGTTTCACCTAACTTGGTCCTAAGGGCAGAAAAGTGTTGGACATTGTTCAAACACAGAGTAAGTTGATGGAAAAACCTGTAGGTGCCAGGGCAAAAGATTACAACTGAAAGATACAATTCACTGCCTAAATGTGGGCGAAAAAATTAGGGAGAGAGTTTCCTTGGGAAATTAAAGTATTCAAAACTGTCCTTGTATACTGGGGAATTTAGAAAACCATAGGCTTGCTTAAGACAGGATGCATGTTCAGAAAAGACCGGAGAACAACCTAAGCTTACGTCTCTGCCTAATCCCTAGATTCATGGCGAGCAGGGAGTATACAATAACCGAAAGGAAAAGAAATCATTATGGCGTTCAGCAGCACATCTGAGCAGGCAGAATAAAGGAAAAGTGAACTCAAAGACAGCACAGTTACAATTAACCAATCTGAGGAGCAAGAAAAGAAAAAAAGAATGAAGAAAAGTGAATGGAGCCTAAGGCAAAATTAAGGCATTCCCAGATAAACAGAAGTAGAGTTTGTTACCAATAGACTTGCTTTATGGGAAATGCTAAAGGAAACCCTTCAGGTTGAAATGAAAAGACACCAGACAGAACTCAGAACTGTGCAAAGGAATAAAGATGTCTGGTAAAGGTGACTACATAGGTAAATATAATATGAAAGCCACTATTACCGTGTTTTTGATTTTTAACACTGCTTTGTATTGCCCACATGATTTAAAAGCCAAATGTGTAAAAATAGATATAAATCTATCTTGTTGGCACATCATCTAAAACGGATGCAATTTGTGACATCAGAAAAATAAAGAGGAGAAGCAAATGTATAAGAGTAGAAATTTGTATGCTGTTGAAAGTAAGCTGGCATGAATAAAGACTAGATTGTTACACATTTAAGATGTTAATTATAATTCCTCTAGTACATAGCAAAATATATTTTAGTTCTTTACCTACCTAATTATCTATCTATCATCTAGCACAGGGGTGGGAACTTTCGGCCTTAAGGTCACAAGTGGCCTTCTAAGTCCTTAAGTGTGACCTTTTGACTGAATCTAAATTTTACAGAACAAATACTTTCATTTTTATTAACATATTTTTGTTGGTCTTTTATATTTTTATTTTACAAATGAACATATTTAAAACATCAAAGAATAAAATAAGTTTCAATGAAATAAT
>NW_012150330.1:96798-99041 GCF_000956105.1 Propithecus coquereli | reverse complement strand
ACTGACTTTAAGAACCATGACATCAGATTCAAATTAGCATTTTAGCCTCACCTAGTTGATATCACCAAGGAACGCACCTAAAGAACTACAGATGGAATTGATTGAGCTCTCAGTGATGACATTTTAAAGCCATTGTTTGATGCTAAGAAAGATCCAATTGAAATATGGAAAAATGCAGTAGAATATCCACACCTTTGGTTGATTGATCTTTATGTGGAAAAGCTAGCTGCCAAGATGATCTTTTGTGCCTGTGGTAAGCTCTGGTTCCCCAAGTGGGGTGTACAAATGCCCCAAGTTTTAGAAGGGATCCTGTAGCTCCCAGGGGCTTGCTTGATCTCTACTCTGCCTGAGATAGAGGAAGGAGCAGTAGTAATTGTGACTGGATTGTGAGATCTGGAGAGGCATTTCGAGGCCTCAGCAGGGCTCAGAGGTTGCTCATCTAGCCACTAAGGGGAACTACTGGTTTGAAGTTCAGGGCAATCTCTCCAAGCCTGGTAGGCTATTCCGCAGTGAGCGGCCTAATCACTTGAGAGCTAGGGTTTTAGGCCAGGCACTTTCCACTCTTGTCCATTAGCGTAGTTCCTCTTTGGGGTGGGCTGGGCATCCTCCCTAGTCACTCTCTATAACTAACTCCACAGCACTCTTCCATCAGATCAATTCACGTGAGTTTCCTCACTGCTCAAGACTGGCTCTTGAACTACCCCTCAGTCCGTGTGTCTGATCCACTAGTGTGAGTCTCTGTGGGTCACTGGTAGGTGGGGGGATCCCCAATTGTGCATGCCTGTTCCACCACAAGACCCCAGTGGAAGAGAGGTAGGCCTATCTGTCCACAGGGGCCTCTGCCAGGAGCACACTCCCTGAGAGAAGCAGCCACTTGTCAGTTTCATAAAGAATTCTTATATATCTGTAACCAAAGACAGAAAACCCAATTAAAAAATGAGCAAAGACTTGATTAGACACTTCCCCAAAGAAGATATACAAATGGCCAATAATCACTTGAAAAGATGCTCGACATCATTAGTGGGGAAATTCAATTCAAACCACACTGAAGTACCACATCACACCCACTGGAAGGGCTATCACAGAAAAGTGCACTGCCAGAAGGAATGCAAAATGGTACAGTCACGGCCATTGTGGAAAACAGTTTGGTGTTTCCTCAAAAATGTAAACATAGAATTACCATATTACACTGCAATTCTACTCCCAATTACACATATCCCCCCCAAATTGAAAACAGATGCTTTAAAAAGTACATGTACATGCTTGCTCATAGCAGCACCATTCACAACAACCAAAAGATGAAGCAGATCGAGTATCTATCAATAGAGGAATAAAAAGATGGTATGTGGTTATAATGAAATATTATTCAACCATGAAAAGGAATGAAATACATACTATAATATGAATGAACCTCCAAAACATCATGTTAAGTATAAAAGATCAGACACGAAATGTCACATATTGTATTGTTTGATCTATATAAAATATCCAAATAGACAAATGTGTATTCATGGTTGCCCTGGGATGGGGGAACTGGGAAATGGGAGAAACTTTTTAATGGATAAGAGACTATACTTGGAGTGATGTATATGTTTTAGAACTAGATAGGGGGGTCAATTAAATACCACTGAATTGTTCCATTTAAAATGGCTATATTATGTCATGAATTTCACCTCAACTTCAATAAGTTATATTTCCTGTAAATATTTCATCATCCTATTTTTAAAAGAATATACTAACCTAGTAATGAAGTTTGTTATGTCTAGCTTCTTCCTCTTGGTCTTCATTTATTTCATTGACTATAATCAACACAATTTCTAGTTATTGAGTTTACTTGCCTCATTAAAGTAATAACTGATAAGTGGTGGCTGGATTTAGACTCAAGCACCTGGAGAGGTTGTTGCCCACAGCCCCACCTCTTTATCATAGACATAAACTATCTGGCATGGCCCAAAGGCTCTCGGTAAACAAACTCTTATGAAGGATGATATTCCAAGGGTTTAGAGTTTACCTCTCAAGAGCTGAAAGCAAAACTTCAACCTCTTTTGAACAAGTTAATCTTTTAGACAAATTTTATTGCATAGTCTCAGTGGTTTATGTAGAAGAAATGTTGGGTAATTACTATTCATTGCGTTACACTCTTCTGGAATCTGATTGTTTAGAAGAGTATTGCAAATTAAGATACAGAATCCTTCATGAAATTTACAAAAAAGAGATTAACATACAATGCATTAATTAGAAGA
>NW_012150330.1:95347-96748 GCF_000956105.1 Propithecus coquereli | reverse complement strand
ACATATTTTTGTTGGTCTTTTATATTTTTATTTTACAAATGAACATATTTAAAACATCAAAGAATAAAATAAGTTTCAATGAAATAATCCTCTTGGATTGACCGGCACAATTAGAACACTAGTAAACCATGAGGGCTAAATTGATGGCTGCTACATTCATGATTTAGTTCTAACTTCCCTGGCCAGACTGGCACCACTACCACACTAGGCTGGTTGGTGAGAGATTATGGGGATCGAGTGAGCACACCAATCTGTTATCAGATTTTGACAAGAATGCACTGTGTTTGTGTTTGAAGTGAAATTTGTGAATAGTTGCACGGTATTTTTTAATTCTGCTTGCTTAGTAGCCCATCATGTCAAAGAAGACTAAGAGAACACTGAAAGAAGAAAACAGATTTTTTTTTTAATGAGGATTGGGAATTGCAATATAATTTTGTTTCTTCTAAAGATAAGATGATTTGCTTGCTTTTTGATACTGCAATATCAACATTAAAGAAATTCAATGCTCACTAGCATTATAACACTCATAATGACCACAAATATTTTAAATTAGAAGGAGGGGGCAAAAGGTTGTAATGCAGAAATTAAAAGATGAAAAGCAAAAGCAAAGACAGTTCTGTCAAGCAGCAATAAGACCTGGGAATAATGCCACTGAAGCAACTTATAAAGTAGCTTATATACTCAGGGAAAAGAGGGAAGCATTTGGTGATGCAGAAATTGTGAAAGAATGCATTGTTGAAATTGGAGGATGCTCAGACCCTGATAACGTTTCAAAGTGCAAACAACTGCCTCTTTCAAGGAGAGCCATAACTGTTTGGTAGCATGAATTAGGCTTCAAATTAACAGAACAACTTCATGCAATACTTCAAAAGGAAAATATATATTATTCAATTGCTTTGGATGGATTAACCGATACTACTGACTTGGCACAGGTTTTATACTTCATTCGGATCATAACAGAAGATTTTCTTTGCTATGAAGAGTGACTCACTTTGGGTACTCTTGCGAACAGAACACAGGGAATAGATATCTTCAACAATTTTTAAAGACAAATGTCATTTAGTTGGACTGAATTTGGTAAATTTAGTCAATGTATGCGCAAACAGTGTATCTTCCATGACAGGAAAACATGAAGGGTTTATTGCACAGATAACAAAAAGTATTGACAGATCCAGACACTCTCATTTCTTTTCATTGTATCTTGCATCAGCAAAATCTCTGTGCTAAAGCTACTATTTTATGTGACACTTTGCAACAAGTTATAAATACTGTTAACTATATTTGCGCAGAGGCACCACGGGCATCATCAGTTTCATAACATGCTAAAGTTGAGCAATGAGGTATCCAGTGTGGATTTGCCATATCATTCTAAAGTGCTTTGGCTACAGGGACAGATGTTAG
>NW_012150330.1:87182-92232 GCF_000956105.1 Propithecus coquereli | reverse complement strand
AAAATATTTTAAACCTTTTATTCTCAATATAGAACATAAATTGTTGAGAGATAGATGGAAATTTGAATTATCAGGGGGAAGCTTTTTACCTCTCTGGACATTTTTTTTAGTAAGTAATAAATGAAAGCTGAAAAAAAAATCTAGTTTCATGCTTGTCTGCCTTCCATAGTGAAGGGTCCCTTATAACAGCAGCATTTTGTAGGAAATGGTTCAACTTAGATTTTATTGGAGAAGGAATGTTAAGAACCTTGTCTAATTGTGTGTATTACTGTATCGGAAAATGAAGAAATGTCGTTACAACTTTACAGTCCATTGCTCAATTGTTCAAGGACTGTGGAATTGGAAATACAGAATTGACTTCTTCTAGAAAATTTTGCAAAAATAAGGATGATTAAAAGCAAACTTGGAGATATTTTTTTGAAACACATTGGTAAATATGAATGCTGTGCTGTTGGTTACAGATTCCAATTGTTGTGCCTGCTACTGCTCTTATGTAGGTAAAAACAATGTTACTTTTTAATCTCATGGAAAGAAGTGTAAAAATAAAATAAAAGAATGGGAACTATGCTCATGCAAACAAAATTTTGGTCTTTAAAATTTTTCCTAAACAGAAAAAGAAAATTCAAAGTGTATTTTATTTATCAAAGTCTATTTATAACACATGTGCCTGATAATTGTGCTAATTTCATTTCTAAAAGTCAACTCACTGATGAGTACGTCAGAAATATCTATCAGCTCAGAATGGAGATGCTGTTGGTATTGACGTGACTTGACACATCATAGAAGAAAAAAAAATTTAGAACTCCCCATGGGTGTTATGCATCAGTAGTAATGAGATCATTCATTTCCTCTGAGGACAATTTTCATTCCTAAATGAACAAAATATGTTTTTAAAGAGTCATACCCCAGGCAAACAATAACATATAACACATATCACAAGTAGTTTCTTCTAGTTTACCTCTGGGTAAATAATTATTAAATAAATAAACATAATTAGTTTTCTATCAAGCTTCAGAAATTTAGTTAAATGACTTTAAAAACACTGAAAGAAAACAGAAGTATTCTCTTTTCCTCCTAAACAGCATCTATTTTAAATACAACAATTTTGTTTGTTAATTTAAGAGAGAAGAGAATAAATTGAGCCACTACTTATCAAATAAATTAATTTTATCGATGAATCATATTTACTTGAAAAAATTTAAAAAGTGATATTCAATTTACATGTTATTTCATTGTAAAGAAAATGAAAAGAGAAATATACTTTAAAAATTATTTAGACTCTAGTGTTTGTAGTGATATCACTTTAGAATTCAACAGGGGTTAGAACTTTAACAGTAACACTGATATAATTTTCACAGTTCTGAACATAGTCTCAGAAATACTAAGCCAATACATATTTAGCACATGATTAAAAGGAAAACACTTCACAAGTTGGATCTTGGGGATCAATCAACTTTTGGTACTAAAAAAAAAAAGGAATTATTTTCATTTTCTTTGAAGTAAAAATAATTGTCTTAATAAAATCCATATAATATCTATCTACTCAAAATTTTCTGATTGTGTGAAAAATGAAGTGAGAAAATATGGACCACAGCGTTTGTAAATTGTAATGATATAGTTAATGGCAAACTAATATTTAATTGAAAGCTTTTGATTTTACAAGGCACATGCACCACTCTCCTCTTTCTCCATGACAAACTTCATAAGTTCTACCAAAACATTTGCTGAGAAAATGTTTTCAGTATTCACGTTGTTCTGGTTTATACTGAGGATCAGAGATTAAATGACCAGTCTAAGTTCATTCAGCCAGGTAAGCAATGTACCAAGACTTAAATCCAAGTACTTATCTCAAAACCTGTTTTTATCTATTAAAAAAAAATGCCCTTATCATACTTTGGGAACATTAAAACAATACCATTCCTCAAGAGAGAAAATTGAGACTAATTTATGTTAACCATTACTAGTCCATAACTTTCTAACACCTTGAGCCAGGAAAACACTTATCCCAACATTATCCAACTTATTCCAATCTATCATTTATGATGAAATAAACTGAAAAAAATGAGAATTTAATCTGCAAATGGTATGTTCTGTGCATTAGAACTTCTGATACAGAAGACAATTTTAAGATAAATTATATAGGACTGAAAATGCTGAAACAGAAGTTTTTCTTATCCTTTAAGCATAAAAAAAGTTTCTTGAGTTCCTTTTATTTTCTTTTTGTCATCATGAGAAACAGATTATATTTTAAAATAGTATTAAGGATCATCTCTACCTTTTCAAGCTAAGTAATATTAATTTTATCTTTCTATGTGACAAAGCAAACTTAATCATTCTTAATTTTGCAGGAAGCTGACATATGCCAGAGAATTCTCCTATTATACTTACTCATAACGCTTGAAGAGACATTCAAGATGTTATTCATCAGCCAATTCAATTTTCTTGGGTCCTAACATTTCATTTTAATTTAATATGAATGACAGTTTCTCAGCTTGGTCAGCAAAAGACATTTTGTGTAATGAGTTAGCAATGTACAGACAGGACACTAGGCTAGTCATTCATTTTTACTGATTGCATAAGCCTTTCGTATATTTAACCAACAATTTTTCCACTGAATATAGAAAAACTATAACATGGTGGGAATTTTCTAATGTTTAGCAATCTGTTTAATTAATTATTATTTGTAGCAAAACTAGCAAACTAATACTAGTTCTGAGCATTAAAGGAATATAATCATATGATGAAAAGGTGTCTTAATCTTAGCTCTTGTTAAAAAAATATCCAGTTTCTTTTTTTGATATTCCTTAGGAAAAAAATTGCTCTTATTATTATTTGCTAGTAGTTCGATTTCTCACACATCCATGACTTGTAAATTTCCACTTAAATTATTTGTAAAGTTATATACAATTAAATGGCATGTATATTATGGCTGACAGTCAAATGACTAATTTGTTTGGAGGTGAAATTCCTAATATTCCTATTTATAATTCTGGGACTTGACTCCAAATCTAAGGTCATATAAAGTTGTACATGCTGGTAAATAGAATCGGTAAGCTGAAAAATTATTCAGATTTCATTTGTTACATAGAGCTATATCTAAATAATTTATCCATCTAATCCTTATTTACTTTTCAATCCAAAGTATTAAAGATATATGTAGGATTTTACCCAGTTAGATAATATTGTTTGGTTTGGTTAAAATAACAACTATTACCACACAGAAGATAATAAACCAAGATGTCAAAGAGACTAGGATTTTGCCACTCTATGAAAAGATGAAGGGTTCATAGTATTTTTCTGTTTTATACTAAGTTTCTATTATTGGTGAAAGTGTTTGGTATTTTTAATTTATTGAGAAAATTAGGATAATATACCTAAACTCTGCATTTTTTTATTTGAAGAAACTTGAATTTAACATTTACTGAACTATTACTTTACAAAGAAATGACATATCCTGTAAAACAATATAGGGATTGCACCTGACTTCCAATATTAAATCTAGTAGAAAAGGTCAGATACAAAGTATTCTTGAAATTCAAACCCCAAGGGATTAGTTCCCACATATGATTGAGGACCTGAATATTTGTCTTTCTGTGTGTAGTTTATTTCACTTAGCATGATGTCCTCTAGTTCCATTCATGTTCTTGCAAATGACAGGATTTCATTTTTTTTATGGCTGAATGATATTCCATTTGTAGTTACACCACATTTTCTTTATTCATTTATTTGTTGATGGACACTTAGGCAAATTTCATATTTTGGCTATTGTGAATATTGCTGCAATAAGCATGGGAGAGCAGATAACTCTTTGAGATACTTATCTCCATTATTTTAGATATATACCCAAAGTGGCATTGCTGGATCATATGGTAATTCTATTTTTGTTTTTTTGAGGAACCTCCATACTGTTTTCCATAGTGGCAGAACTACTTTACAACCCCACCAACAGCGTATGAGGGTTCCCCTTTCCCACATCCATATTACCTGTCTTCATAAAAATTATTTTAACTGGGGTGAGATGATCTCTCATAATCATTTAATTTGCATTTCTCTGATGAGTATTGATGTTGAGCATTTCCTCTATTCCTGTAGGCCACATGTATGTCTTCTTTGGGGAAATATCAAATATTTATTCAGATCTTTGCTCACTTTTAAAATCAGACTGTTTTTTCCCTGAGTTTCATATATACTTTGATTACAAATTTCTTGTCAGATGAGTAGTTTGCAAATATTTTCTTCCATTCTGTGGGTCTCTTCATATTGTTGATTGTTCCCTTTGCTGTAGAGAAGTTTTTTAGCTTAATGTGACTCCCTTTGTTCTTTTTTGCTTTGTTTGCATTTTATGCTTTTGAGGTCTTACATAAGATATCTTTATCCAAACCAATGGCCTGGACTGTTTTCCCAATGGTTTCTTCTTGTAGTTTCATAGCTTTAGGTATTAAAATTTAAGACTTTAATTGATTTTGATTACATTTTTGTATATGGTGAGAGATAGGGGTCTAATATAATCTTCTGTATATGGATATCTAGTTTTGCTAGCACCAGTTCTTAAAGAGACTGTCTGGTTCCCAATGTGTGTTCTTGACACCTTTGTTGAATATGGGTTGGCCGTAAATGTGTGGATTTATTTCTGTATTCTCTATCCTGTCCCATCGTTCTATGTGTTTGTTTTTATGGCAGTAGCTTGTTGTTTTGGTTAGTACAGCTCTGTAGCATAATTTGAAGTCAAGTAATGTGATTTCTCCGGTTTTGTTCCTTTTACTCAGAATTAATTTGGTTATTCTGGGTCTTTTGTGGTTTCACATAAATTTTAGGTTAATTTTTCTATTTCTGTGAAGAATGTCATAGGTGGTTTGATAGAGAATGCATTCACTCTTTAGATTGCTTTGGGTATTATGGATATTTTAACAATATTGATTCTTCCAATTCATGAAAATGGGATAGCTTTCCATTTTTTTGTGCCCTTTTCAGTTTCTTTCATTAATGTTTTATAGTGTTCATTGTAGAGATCTTTTAATGATTTGGTTAATTTTATTCCTAGGTATTTATT
>NW_012150330.1:82420-84332 GCF_000956105.1 Propithecus coquereli | reverse complement strand
TCTTGTCATTCCATCTTTTGCATAAGAAATAACTCTGGAGGATACAAGGCACATGAATAGTGTGTGATTAATTTTGATATAGTAAGAGACTATTTTACCATAAAATCAAAGAGAAAAAAGATAAATATTAACCTGAATATGTTATGGAACTTAGTATTTTTACTCTGACCTACTAGAATTATTTTTCCATAATACTAGATGCCTCTAAATAATTACATTTCAATCATTTAGTTAACCTAGGATAAAATTTTAATTCTTTTTAATGCCATGAGTTAGTCCACTCTACTTTCTAGCCTAATGACCCATAACTACTTTAATATATCTTACAGTCTAGGCAAAGTTTGAGTTACAATTTCTAAGCAGGCCATACCAGTGTTTGTATTTGTTTGTTTGTTTTTTACCAGTATGGCATGACCTTAGTTTTATTCACACTTTATAACCATGCAAATACTTTAAAGAAAAATTTAAAGATCACCTCCTTTTCTAGCCCTCAGTTTTTCATTCAATCCATAACTTGTGGCTTGAGATTTCTTGATATAATTTATTAAAGTTTAGTAAAATTAGCTGTTCAAACATTGTTCCCCATCTCTCCAAATGCAATGTTATATAGTTGAGGGCCACTTCTTGAGTCAATCAATGGGATGCAAAAGGGCTTCTACTAAAGGGAGCAAATAAAAATGCGTATTTTAATTTGAAGAACATGTGCAATGAGGGAGATATTCTGGTACATGTGGATAATTTAATATTACTAGACATAGTTCTTGACCTTAGGATGCACATTGCACTGTCTTATATACACATATATACACACACAGTTTACACTACAGTGTAAATACACTTTAAAATTTAATTTAAAACTACAGTATAATTCACTTTAAAATAGGAAAATACACAGTAATGAATGTTTTAAAACTTCTTTGAATAGATAGCTGAACAAGGTTATGCAAAGGAGTACAAGTGTGACAGATGAATGAGGAGGAGAACGTTAATTTTTGTCTGGTTGTACAAGCCAGTCAAATGAATTGAAAAGGAAGGGTGCATGAAGAAAGTAAGCCAGTTACTTTCTAAACTGTAGACATACATCAATAAGTTAGTTCTCCTTCAGCAAGTTCATTCTGCATATCACTTCAGGGCTTCTTGTGGCTAGCAAAATAAATTAATTAAGTTTTATTACAAAAAGAAGGATGTGCAAATTAAGGCTACAGAGATATAATTTTTTTTACCCACTATATTGGCAGCAATTAAAACATCTGAGAAACTGAGTATAGACAAAAGATTGGAACATGGGTAATTCTTATTCATTGATAATAAGAGTGTAAATCAATATGAACACTTTAAAAAGGAATTTGGAGTTATCCTGAAAAGGCAAGCATTTACAAACTCCTTAAACAGTTATTTTACTCTTAAGTATATGGCTTAGAAAAATTATTCCATATAAACCAAGAGACATGTATAAATATATTTTGCTTTACTTTTCATGACAGCAAAAAAAGAAAAAAATAACTGAAAATATGGCAAACATCTATTTGCTTGAATTATAGTGTTTACACACAATGGAATATTTTAAGCAGTGAAAATAAATGAACTATCTACTACAAGAACAACAAGAATGAGTTGGAGGAAACATAATGTTTAGTGAAATAAATAATTGCTGAATATTATTAATATATGCAATATGCTAATAGTGCTATTTTTAAAGCTCAAAGCCAAGAAACATTAAGCAATATACTCCTTAAAGATACCAGACATTTGGAAATATATTATTTTAAATACAAGTGAAGAATGGATACAAAATTCTGGATATCAGTTTATCTCTTTAAGAAAGCAGGAGAAGATATTGGAAATAAGCTCTTGGCTGGAAGAAAACTGAAATGTTCCGATTCTTTTATTATTCTGACTCATATTTTATGTG
>NW_012150330.1:69709-70935 GCF_000956105.1 Propithecus coquereli | reverse complement strand
AAATTTTCACTCAAACATTTAGTAAGATATATATTGAACACTTTACTATGCCCTTGCCATTGTGATGGACGCCGAGTGCTAGAGTATATAACTATATGACACAGGCACAAATCTTAAACTTTAGAGGAGTGTCTCATTTGGATGAAAATAATGACATTTTATGTGTATATATATAAGTATGCACAGTCAGGGCTCTCCAGAGAAACAGAACCAATAGGATACACACATACGCACACGAACAAGCTAATGGCTCATACAATTATGGAGGCTGAGAAATCCCAAGATGTTGTTTCTGCAAGCTAAAAACATGGGAAAGCCAGTGGTATAGTTCAAAGGCCTGCAAGCCTTAGCCATAGAGCCTATGGCGTGCAATCCAGTCCAGGTCCAAGATCTGAGAACTAGGAGCACCAAGGGCAGAAGAATATTGACATTCCAGCTTAACAGTCAGGCAGAGAGAAAATTCAACTTTCTTGCAGCTTTTTGTTTTATTCAGGCCCTCAGCAGTTTGGAAGGTGCTCACCCGCACTGGCAAATGCTATCTGCCTTATTCAGCTCACAAACTCAAATCTAATCTTTTCTGGAAATACCTTCACAAACACACCAGAAATAATCTTTAACCATCTATCTGGGCATTCCATTTTCTAATCAAACTGATGCATAAAATTAACCGTCATATAACCACCATATATATGCATATGTATTATGTATAAAATATATATAATGTCAATAAAAAGCATATTAAAAGTTGTCATTTAAGTATGAACACCAAAGTGCTATCAGAATACACTTGAACTACTACTGTGGCCTAATTGGTGGGAATGGAGAACTTGAAGGAAAAAGGAGTAAAATTTTTCTGGTCAAGTGTTTCTTTTTATGAGTGTTGACATTTGATCTGAGTCCTGAGGATAAATCATAATTCACAGATCATCTAAAGAAAGAGGATAGGACATCACCTTAATAATGACTCTATTATCATTTTCTACCAATAATAGTGCAAAATGTTTAAATTGCTTTCTCTTAAATTAAGAGAAGGGTCAAACTAACTCAAAGGATGATAAAAGTTACCAACAAAGAAAACCATTTGCCTTTTGATATAGTAGAAGTTTCATTATCATCAAAACTTCATCGTCAAAATTTATTTTAAATCATTTATTCCATGAAGGATTAAACATTTTCTTTAGTGAGTCAGATTTTTTTGTCTGTTTGTTTGTTTTTAATCTCTAATC
>NW_012150330.1:68734-69659 GCF_000956105.1 Propithecus coquereli | reverse complement strand
AGAGTGGAGAAGTAGTCCTAGAACAGAGTCATTCATATTCTTTAATCTGACTTAAGCTTAAAGCACTTTGCTACAGTGTGAAAATGATGTTTTTTAAATAAATGGTTTTAAGTCAATTAGATATAAATGTGAGAAAAAATTTTAATTTTGTCTTGATATCATGAACAAAAGAATTCTTAAGTGTTACGGTTTTAAATATGAAAGGTTAAACAAGAATTTAGAACAAAGCAGGAAAAATCTTTATGTTATTGTGTAAGCAAAGATTTATTACACAGGACACAAAAACACTGATTATATCTTATATACAGTATATAAAAAAGGATTTTTATGAACCAAAAAAGCAGATAATCCAAAATAAAAAGGGGGAAAATGTACCAGTAATTCTAAAAGTAAGATAACTAAGTAGACCATAAATAATTCAAAAATGTGTTTTGATGTTATCTGAGAAATGTAACTTAATATTTAATGCTATACAACACATTAAAGAGTTTTATGAATGAAACAAAAATAAAAAAATCAGACAAAATCAAATGTTGATGAGAAAGTGGAGTAACAGGAACCTCATAAGCTTTACAGTTTAGAAAACTGACATCTCATAAAACCCACCATACACATATTCTATATGTATATACTATAGGCCTACATATGATGCTAGAAATATATTCAAAAGAAATCTGTACATATATTCACTAAAGGACAAGAAAAATAATGTTTATAGAATTTTTTTTCTTATAAGTCTTGAAACAATAAAATCCCAAATACCTGTCAACAGAGTAATAGGTAAATTGTGGTATATTCATACAATGGGATACTATATAGCAAAGAGAATTATTGAATTATAATTGTGTTCAAAAACATGAGTGAATCTTGCATACCTAATGTTGAGCCAAAGAAACCAAAACCATAGAAGAGTTCATTCTTTATA
>NW_012150330.1:53935-55099 GCF_000956105.1 Propithecus coquereli | reverse complement strand
GAGGATATTAAAAGCCATCACTACAAAGAAATGATAAATGTTTCAGATGATGGATATGCTAACTACCTTGATTTGATCATTATACAATGTATTCATGTATTGAAAGAAAGATCCCATTATACCCCATAAGTATGTAGAATTATCATATTTCAATTATAAACAAAAAATCTGGTTGAAACTACTATTGAATGTTTTTTCTGTTTAAGTTTCAAATTCATCAACAGTACTTTGAAATATTTTTCATAACAATGGTGTAGTTTTAAAACGTGAAGAATTATTAATACTTTCAATGAAGTAGCAGTGTGTAGGTGTTCTAGATTCCCATCAACTGAGGTTAAATAGCTTTAAACAATGAAATGTAATTTTGTATAACTGCTTGATAATTTATTTTATTTCTGACACCTTCTTCATATTTAATTAAAACAGTTGCCAGATGAAAAAATAAGGTAACTAAGTGAGGTAATGGATATATTGATTAGCTTGAGTGCGGGAATCATTTCACAATGTATACATATATCAACACATTACACTGTACATCTACAATTTTTATTGTCAATTATACCTCAATAAAACTGAAAAAAGAAGGGACTAATATGTTTTAAAATTAGATTTGGTGATGGTTGAACCGTGTAAAATTGTTAAAAAACATTGAGTTGTACACTTTAAATTGATATGTTATATAAATTATAGCTTAAGAGAGGTGATTACAAATTAATAGATGATCAATATATGCTAGTCCTTGCCAGTCGAAATTGAGGGGTGTTGGCATCACATGCGAGCTTACTAGAAATGCAGAATCTCGGGTCAGTCAAGCTCTATTGAGCCAGAATCTCCATTTTAACTAGATCCTCCGTGTAATTTGTGTGGCCTCTAAAGTTTCAAAAGAACTGTGCAAGTTCTTTTCTTTCTTATACAGCAACCGTATATAGTTGATTCCCAGTAAATAATTGTTGATATGTTACCCCATACCTCACTGAAGCCAAAATGTGAGAGTTCAATTATATAATGTTGAGATATGGTGAATTCTGTTTCAGAACTACTTGATTTTTACATAAATTTGACTGGTCCTGGTTTGTTGTCAGGCAATGAAAAATTAAGTCAGGAGAAATGGCAAATGGATACCAAGGGACATTAGAAACTTAGGAGAAAAGGAAGGCAGTCTTA
>NW_012150330.1:50997-52042 GCF_000956105.1 Propithecus coquereli | reverse complement strand
TATTTCCAAGTAGCTAATTACCTAAAATTATTTCTTATATAACATGGCCTTCTGATCAGATTATGAGATTCCCAATATTTTGGAATCTCACTTTTTAGGATAAGATACAGTAAGGTGGAAAATCTTTACTTGTATGTAGTCAGTTATTGGTTAGGCTATAGGATACTCTCACTAATATTTAGAGGAGAAAAATGAATCACTTATTGTGGTGCTGCTCAAATTGCCAGACAAGGGAGTAGTGTTCTTGTCTTTAAATAGTTACTATTTGGACTTTTGTTGGGGGAGTAAGGCTGGGGGTATTCCATTATGCCATCTTGCTGACGTCATTCTAGTTACCTTTTTGCATGTGTGTGTTTAAAGTACTTAAGATCTACTCTCTCAGCAAATTTTAAGCATATATTATTTTTAAGCTTAATTACCATGCTATACATTGTCCCCAGAACTTATTCACCTAATAACTGCAAGTTTGACCTTTGACCAATATCTCCCTATCCACCTCCCCTCATACTTGACTGCTAATAACCATGCTTCTACTCCCTGTTTCTACGAGTTTGACTTTTTTAGATTTCACATATTAGTGAAATCATAACATTTATCCAATAAAAATTCATACAAATGGCCAACAGATATATGAAAAAGTGTTCAACATCATTAATCATCAGGAAATGTATATCACAAACATGATATGCATCACCTCACACCTGTTGGGATGGATATTATCAAAAGTCAAAAGATAACAAGTGTTGGAGAGGATATGGAGAAAAGGAAAACTTTATACATTGTTGGAGGGCATGTAAGTTGATGTAGCCATTACAGAAAATAGTATGGAGATTCCTCAAAAAATTAAGAGTAGAACTACCATATAGTCCAGCAATCCTACTTCTGGGTACACACCCTAAGGAAATAAAATCATTATCATGAAGGGATATCTGCATCCCCATGTTCACTGCAGCACTATTCACAATAGTCAAGATACGAAAACAACCTAAATATCTGTGGAAAGATAAATGGATAAAGAAAATGTAAAGTGTAAATTATCTACTAC
>NW_012150330.1:47789-49172 GCF_000956105.1 Propithecus coquereli | reverse complement strand
TATTGGCATTTTGATGGGAGTTGCATTGAATCTGTAGATTGCTTTGGGTAGTATGAACATTTTAACAATATTGATTTTTCCAATGCATGAGAATGGACTATCATTCCATTTCCTCTGTCCTCTTCAATGTCTCACATCAATATTTTATAGTTTTTATTATAGAGATCTTTCACTTTGGTTAAGTTAATTCCCACATAATTTATTTTATCTGTAGCTATTGTAAAGGGGATTACTTTCTTGGTTTCTTTTTAGATTGTTTACTGTTGGCATATGAAAATGCTACTGATTTTTTGAAATTGATTTTGAATCCTGCAAATTTACTGACTTTGTTTATTAGTTCTAAGAGTTTTTGGATAGAGTCTTTAGCTTTCTGTAGATATAAGATTAAATCATCTGCAATCAAGGATATTTGGACTCCTTCCTTTCTATTTAGATGCCCTTTCTTTATTGTACTTGTCTGATTTCTCTAGCTAGAACTTCCAGTACTATGCTGAATAACATTGTTGCAACTGGACATCCTTGTTTGTTCCAGATCTTATTTGTATCATCTGTGATTTCTTTCCTCAGTGTTTTGTAGTTTTCTTTGTAGAGATCTTTTACCTGCTTGGTTATGTATATCCCTCAGTATTTTATTTTTTTTGTAGCCAATGTGAATGCAACTGAGCCTTTGCTTTGTCTCTCCTCTTGACTTTTATTGGTATATAGCAGTGCTACTGATTATTGTACCTTGATTTTGTAACCTGAGACTTTGCTGAATTTATTTATCAATTCCAGAAGGCTCTTGTTGGAATCTTTGGGGTTTTTTAGATATAGGATCATATTGTCTGCAAAAAGTGACGTTTTGCCCTTCTCTTTCCTGATTTGAATGCACTTAATTTCTTTCTCTTGCCTTGTTACTCTAGCTAGGACTTCCAATACTATGTCGAATAGAAGTGGTGATAGTGGGCATTCTTGTCTTGTTCTAGTTTTTAGTGGGAATGCTTTCAACTTTTCCCCATTCTGGCTGTGGGGTTTGTTGTATATGGCTTGTATAATTTTGAGATACGTTCCTTCTATGCCTAGTTTGTTGAGAATTTTTTTAATATGAAATGGTGCTGAATTTTGCTGAATGCTTTTTCTGCATCTATTGAGGTGTTTTTGCTTCTGTATATGTGGTGAATCACATTTATTTATTTACATATGTTGAACCATCCTTGCAACCCTGGGATGAAACCCACTTGGTCATGGTGGATTACTTTTTGATAAACTGTTGAATTTGTCTTGTTAGAATTTTATTGAGGATTTTCATACCTATATTCACGAGGGATATTATTCTATAGTTTTCTTTTTTGTTGTTGTGTCCTTTCCTGGCTTTGACATAAAGGTAATACTAACTTTGTAGAA
>NW_012150330.1:31098-46239 GCF_000956105.1 Propithecus coquereli | reverse complement strand
CATAATATGCTACCCTCTAGTATCCTATGTAGATGATATATAATTATGAACATATTTATTTTAACCTCTTTTTTCACATATAAAATATACATACCAAAATTTTTATTGCTACATTTGAAGGTTGTTTGAAGTTAATTGGGTAAGAAATTCTAGGAGACACTTTTTAATCCTCCATCTTGTAACATGCTATGGACCAAATTGTGTTTCTCCAAATTTATATGCTGAAACCTTAACCCTCAACGTGATTCTGTTTGAGAATAGGGCCATTAGGAGGTAATTAATGGTAAATGACATCATAGAGTAGAGTTCTGATTAGGTAGGATTAATGTCCTTATAAGAAGAGACACCAGGAGCGCTTGTATGCTCTCTCTCTCTTTTTATCTCTCTCCCCCTCTCCCTCCATCCCTTTCTCTCTCTCTCTCTCTGGTTTGTACAAAGAAGCCACGTGAGGGCACAGAGAGATGGTGGCCCCCTACAAGCCAGGCAGTAGACCTTCACCAGGAACTGAATAAGGCAGCACCTAGACCTGGGAATTTTGGCCTCTAGTACTGTGAGAAAATAAATTTCTGTTGTTTAAGGTACCCAGTGTATGATATTTTGTTATGACAACACTAGCAGACCAATACTGAACATAAGCAAAAGACAGTAATGCAGAAAGTGGTACAAACAGAAGATATTTTTCCTACTATCCTCATATAAAGTTACAAAAACCCAGAAAAAAAATGAGGTAGGGGTACTTATGTTTTGAGAATATTTTTGTTAATATGGCTTCACATACTTTGCTCTTCACTTCTAATCAAGAACTGTAAATCCTGATCTAATTTTTTATGTTTTTTGTATTTATTTTTAAAAACCATGTCTTCTAATTTCTTGATTGAGTGATTTCCATATATTTTAATCACCTACTTCTTCCAATTTTAAAATAATCAAGAATAAAGCAAAATATATACATTCTACTATCGTAACATTGTGCATATTTTAAAACATGCAAATACTAGTTAAAGAAGTTGAGTTAAATTTTGAATAGAAATTCCAATGATTTCTCTCATCACTCCAACAGTTGTCTTATGCATCACCTAAGGAATATACTTCTTATTAAAGACCACTGCATTAATATGTAAATCATTAAAGTTTAATAAAAAGTATGTTTTACATTATATGTCTTGGTGTTCAAAGAAATAATTGATTTTTGAACTGTATAGGGTACTCAAGATATAAGAGTAGACACTCAATATTACCGTTTTCCCTTTTCTTCTAAATATTGTCTCCCGAGCCTTCATTGTTCTCAGAATTTCTGAAAGTTCATGTTTTTACTTTTAGAATTGAATATTCTCAACCCAAGAAAACTTTATACGTATTGGCATGTATAGTTTGAAAATTCAAAGTTGTCTGGAGCACTTTTCACCTGACACGGTTAATGTAGCCTGTGTTAAGGTATCACAAAGACACAAATCTTCATTGAATCTATAATTATTAAGATAAGAAAGCAACAAGGGCTATATGTGTGTGTCATCTAAATAGTGTTACCATGGAAAACAGTCACCAAAATCATAACAAATTTCATATTTTTAAGTTTTAGAAAGAAAACTCAAAAATAAATACATATATTAAAAGAGCACTGGATTTATTATTTCATTTCTGATAAAGAGCTTGCCCACTGAATCAAATTATATGATTTTAAATTATTTCAGGTTTTAAAAAATTAAAGAGTAATCATTGTATTATATATATTTCTTTGAAATTGAACATGCTACTCTGTACTGTGTATTTAAATTCAGGTCCTCAACATTTTGTGCTGAAACAGATCATAAATCAGAATGCCCCCCACTACTTTCAAGAGTTTTATGGCAATGAATGGTGCTACGAAGAATTTATGAGGGCAAAATCTCGCTAACTAAATAGTTATTGCCTTTTCCAAAGGAATAAATCCTAGCTACCTGAGACCAAAAGTATAAAGTTCTTGACACTCTAGGATTCATAACTGACAGGCACAGATCCAGGGTCTTAATCATGGGGGGATGTTTTCCGGTTGTAAAATGTAGAAATGGGCTGTAGAAGGAAGATTAATAGAGCTGCTCAAGTAGTCAAGCCAAATACCTTCTGACTGCATGTGTGCTGCTGTAGAAGTGGACTTGGACTTGGACTTTTGCTTATTGAATAAACAATGGGATTTGAGCTCCTTACATAATATGTCTTTTATTTAGAAGTTTGCATATACATTTTGCTTTCAGTTGACAAATTAGTTTCATTAAGCCCTGTAAAATTATGTCAATATATCTATTGTTTACATGCTTGCACACAAACACACATACATGAACTGATTCAATCATTCAATCATTTATACTCAGGAAGAGCGTAGTTCTCTTTCTTTGTTATCCAGCCAGATTTGGTAAATTCAATGAATCATAGGATCATGAAATTCCATGTTCAAGTTTTGTTGAAATCTTCTGAGTACATAGCAGTTCAGAGAAGGCCTTGCTACACAAACACAGAGAGTTTATAGCTGCCCATTCTGAACGAACACAATTTATTCAGCTGAATTAACACATGCTGAGGGTGATATAATTTTTTATGTACAGTTGCTGAATAAGTCAGTTTTCACCTTATTTAGCCACATGCTGAAGGGCTTACCAAGAGTTTATTCATCCATCCCAAATTCTGCATTTCATAAATATTCATTTAATACAACATTGGTATCATGATTTACAATGTGCAATAATAATCTTGAGCATGACTAAATTGAAAGGGCTGTGATCATGTTTTTAAAATATTTTTAAATTTAGTTTAAAATAGGAAATATATGTACATGTAGTGCATATCACCTTCCACAATATCTCAGCCATTCAGAACCCCCTTTTCTACTGATACTAGATTTTTTATAATTTGTTTACAGATTTCCATAGATGATACATCAATACTCTATGACATACATAGAAATATTTTTATTCAAATGATAGCACAGTTTGTATACAAATGATAACATAGCATGCTCACTGTTCTGAATGTTTTAATTTACAGTTTCAATTTTACCTTGGAAATTATTTCCTAACAAAACAGTCGGTTCGTTTTTAATAGATACCGACATTATGCACATGTTTCTACTTGTTCTAGTCTGCTTTTAAAACTATCTCTTTAGTGAATTTTTCATTCATGTCCTGAATTATTATTTGTTTTTTGTTTCTTTGTGTTGATTTTCAACTTTCTTGACAATACCGTTGATTCTACTTGCCATCCACATTCTGAATTTCATATCTGACATTTCAACAATTTCCTTTTTGTTAGAATCCATTGCTGGAGAACTATGGTGATCCTTTGGGGGTATCAAAACAACCTATTTTTTTATGTTTGTCAGAGTTCTTATGCTGTTTCCTTTCCATTTGAAATTTCTTCTCTCAGTTCAAGACAGATAACTTTATAGTACTTGTTCTCCTTTTATCAGAACTCTGTTGCTCTTTGAAGAGAGAGAGAGGTCCCTGAATAGCACGCTTAAGTCCTACTCCAGAAGACTGAACAGGCAGAAGAGGTGCAGGTGCATTGAGAGCCTTTAACACTGCTGGTCTCCTGCATCTCCCCATTCCCTTGTGATTGTCATGGGTGGTTGGCATACGCAATGTGAGCACTTTCTCCACCCAGGACCATCGATGGTGGCAGGTGAGTAGTTGCATGGCGGTGCAACTACTGAGGTTCATCAGTGAAAGTATTACCCAGGTGATGCCAGCTGCTATGACACCACTCAGACAGCAGTGGTGGGTATGGTATCCAGGGCTGTATGTGCTCTCTCCATCCAGGTCCTGTAGCAGCCGTTGCTAGGTGGGACTGCCCAGGTGGAAGCAGCAGGTGCCAGGTGAATGGGCCCCAGTTGTCCCTGGGTCCCCTGGCAGCAGTGAAGTCATGTGGCTCTTGCCCACAGGGTGCACAAGAGCAGCCAGCCTCCCTACTCCCTCTCTGGCCCACCATGGGGGATGGGGAAGCAGCAGCAATGAATTTGACCGTTGGATAGATATAGTGCTCTGGGGCTAGGACCTCAAAATGGTGCCATCTGCATCACACAGGTTTGTAATCTGGTGGAACCCTGTTGTGCCTTCTCTCCAGAGCAACGCTGCTGGACAGTCTCCAGTCATCTCCCTGTGGTAGAGGTGCTCTCATTTCAGGTAGAGTTTATGAAGGAGGCAAGGTCTTTGGAACTGGCTAACTTTAATTTTCACCCAGTAGAGTAGCTCTGAAAATAAAAGTGAATTTACCTATACAAAATTAAATCAAAGAAAATATTCCTTGTATATCAGAAATTATGGATTTAAATTGGCAATTATAAAAGAAGAGTTTGAGACTCATGAGAAAACAGCTACATTAACAACCAATTATACATTTCGTAAAGAGAAATTATAGTCGCCAACTAAAAACATTCTTGAATGTACTGTGAGCAAAATCTCTCTTGAAGAATTAGTCTTTTCTGCAACAATCAATATTATCTACAACAAAAGGCAGACCAGTATTCAAAATGTTAACTAAAACAATTAGTGACATTTATGACATTCATGCCTGTCTTTGTGTTTTGTCCTTAATTTCTTAAGGAAGTCTCATGGATTATAAAACGTTATTTGAAAGCTAAATGACCTACATAGGGATAATTATGGAAGTATAAATATTCTTTTGCTCAATACAAATGTTATACAGTTGAAGAACAGACATATATAAACCTATGATTTAAAGATAACAGGGTATCATGTGTGTTTTTATGTTTCTATTTTTGTAATAGAATGTGCTTCAAATCGTAGAGCTATAAGGAACAAACACAACATTGGTCAAGGTTATATTACCAGAAATTGAATCATTTCAAACTGAGACATGGTATATAATTTGAATGATATACTCCTTATGTCACAGTTCATGAACTGTGAACTTGCCTTATGTCTACATGTGGAAAGAAACTAATTTTTTTATTGCTGAGCTTTTGCCTAATGGGGACGCACAGATTTTTTACCACCTCATTCCTGCAAAACATCAATGATTCACATTGTAGCCTAAAGTATAAATTTGCTTTTCCTCAGATACAGACCTCTCAGCACATGATTCCTGTGCATTTTGACTATAAGTAGTATTTGAAATAACTCCAATCTTATAAAATAATAAATACATTATTAGGATATTAAATAAGGATCAGCTTTAAATATATCACTACGTTTATTATTAATTAACTTGAACTTTGTAAAGGAAGAATTATCTTAAGACAAGAAGTTGGATTAGGTGATCTTCCTTTTTTTGTAGACTTTCATTCTTTTTTAGAGAAATATATTTAAAATTGTGAAACATAAAAGTTTATCTCTATATTATTGCTAAAGGCTTTAAATAAAAGAATCTTACATCAATCATTGGTAAGAAGAAAGAACTGACATAATATGTGTCTATGTCTTTGAACTATAATGAAAATCATCACAACAGGCCATTGTTTGTTCAATCTAGAATGTGAATTCTAAAGTTTTCTTTATATGTGGAGATAAAAACCTTAGTAATGTAAAAAGTTGCATCCTACAACAAGAAGTTATTAAGCATAAATTTTGTTTGAAAAGAAGAAATTTCTAGAGCATACTTTTAAAACCTTAAAGCTAGTAATTGGATGTCTAAAACCTATTAACCTACATTAATTTAATTTAAATAGCAAATTTTATTATAAAATGCCTTAACAGCTATAAAATGTAACATAAATTAAAATTATACAAATTTAGAGCTTCGTAAACTTAAATTTGGGCCAAACGTATTAATAACAAGGGTAAAATATGTTCTTTTTTATTTAAAAGTTAACATGCAGAAGTCAAACATATTTATATCACATTAATTTTATAATTTTTTAATATAAATAGGAAAATAATTCCTTCATATTCACTCACTAAATAATTATTATGTTATATTTTAAGTAACCATACACATTAGGATTCATGTTTATTTCAATTTTGAAAATAAGAAATTAGATTAGAATAATTTACTATGACAATATTATAATTAATAACTATCTTGGTTCAGAGTATTGAAGACCATATTAGTAGTTGGATAATTTTGTGAGTATTTCAGGCCAGAAGAAATGAGTAGCTTCAGGATATATACCTACAATGGCCAATTTTGATATTTAGGTTCAACTATAAGCTCCTCCTAATTTGACCTAATATTTCTACTTGTAGCCATAAAATGAAGGCTCGTTATTTTTGTTTATTTACTTTTTTTTCTTACCACTAACTGTAGTAGGCAGTGAGTCACGTATGTGCTAACCTTTCAGATATTTCTCATAAAATCCCAAATCAAATATACATATTTATTTGTTTTCTAAATAAACCTGATGGTACATTCTATTTATCTATTTATTTTTTTGAGACAGAGTCTTGCTGTGTTGCCTAGGCTAGAGTGCCGTGGTGTCAGCCCAGCTCACAGAAACCTCTAACTCCTGGGTTCAGTAATCCTCCTGCCTCAGCCTCCCAAGTAGCTGGGACTACAGGCACGCGCACCCAGCCCAGCTAATTTTTTCTATTTTTAGTTGTCCGGCTAATTTCTTTCTATTTTTTAGTAGAGATGGGGCCTTGGTCTTGCTCAGGCTGGTCTCGAACTCCTGAGCTCAAACGATCCACCCTCCTTGGCCTCCCAGAGTGCTAGGATTACAGGCGTGAGCCACCACGCCCGGCCTGATGATATATTTTAAATCAATTTATGGTTCTGAATCATATTTCTTTAAGCTAGGTTAATGTTTTGGAAAATTTATTAGATAGTTACATTTCCTAAAGGAGAAACAAATAGTGTACATTTCAATGATATTAATATTTCTTTAACAAATAAAATTAAAAACATATACCTTGATTTCAAAAAACAAAATGCTCATGTTTCTGTATGTGACTCTTCATTTTATCACTTGAAAGTAGAAATAAATGTGTATAAAGAATAGAATTTTTTCTTGCCTCAGTTGTAAACTCGGGTTTACTTTCCACTTTACCATACATTAACTAAAGCAGTTGACAGTGTGGCTCAGATAATAAACAACGATCCCATGAGGTTTAATTTATGCTGTGTGTTGCATTTAAGAAGGTATCATTTAACATCAAATAATAATTTAAAAGGAATCCAAATTTTGCTTAATTTTCTCAAAGAACATTAATGGAGCTCAACTCGCTACTCCAAGAAACATCTGAGATACTTATTCTCTACTTCATATATTGGAAACTGTTCTGAGACCAACCCACTAAACTAGTTACACATCAAATTCCTACTGTTTGTTATGTACTTTTTGATTTTCTTTGTTTATGTTAAGTTTTACTCAGAGCTCCTGGGTATGTATATATTCCATTTCATTTGTTTTTCACTGTGGTTGAAAAAGTCTCCTTTTCTGATCAGTAGATGATAGGTTTGTGGGAAGGAAGAAACACTCATATATTTGTTAATCTTTTCCATTTTTCAACACGTAAGTAAAAACTATGAATTTTTATGTATCTATAGAGGAATATCTAATTTCATGGATTATTTTAATTTTCTGGAGTATCCTAAAAGTTGAAATGTGATCCAGGTATCTATGTTTAGTCTCTTAATATTTGCTTTCTTGCACCCTCCTGTCTTCTCTCAATACATTCCTTTCCACACCAACACCAGAACTATTCCTATAGAATCTTAAATTTCCTGTAGTCCCCGTATGACAACTACGTCACAAAAATTAATTATAAACCTCATGAGTATTTGCATTTTGATAGAAGATAATGCCTCAGTAAAACAGAACAATATAAAATATTAAAATTCCAGACACTAAGGCACATTATTATGGTATACAGTTTTGAGCAAGAGGCTTTTAATCTGGTTGATTTTGTAGAAGTAAACATTGCTTAATTGTGCTTAACTAAGTATCTGCAAAAATGGAGGGGCTTTAATAGAAACGCTTACAAAATACTGGGGCCATTTGTAGATTTACTATGCATTTACAGCTCCACAATGTTTGTACAGACCAACTGAATAATGATTTAACTTCGGTGATAGACGTGATCATTTGTACACAATTATTTCTTCTAAAATCCCTAGTATTTAGCTCACTTGGCACTAATTGCCCCAACTAATTTTTACTATCTGAATTCCTTTCTTTACAGATGCCCTAGAAAATAAAACACAGTTTTTTTTGTTTTTTTTTTGTCTTACTCCTGTACAATTTTTCTGAAATAAATGTTAACCCCTTTTCCCTCGTCTCTTTATTTCTATCAAGTGGCAGCTGGTAAAGGACAAAGAAGGCAAAACTACACCTTATGTGCCACCATTATATTCCCTCTGAAATATACTGAATAATAACAATCCAGTCCAGCATTTTTACTCTCTGTGAATATAACCTCAGACTTCTTCCCAACCCAGTCATTTAAGGACCATCTAAAACTAAATTGGAAATGACATAAACGTTGAAACACTCTCATTCCAATTGCCTGGTAATATTAGGCAAGATATTTAACACATAGATTTTTGATTTCCCTATAAATATAATAGGAAAATATTGTAATGTTTAAATAGTTGTGGTGGGTAGAAAAATCTATTAATTCCTCCTGCTTTAGGAGAATTTATAGCAATTTTCTGAGAATAGACAAGGATTGACAAAAATAATTGCAATTGTTATAAAATCTTCAAAAAAATTTTCATTTAAGATGACACAATCATTTCGAGTTTTTTTTACATATACCCTCATATATGAAGACATAGTGATGATAGCTAAAATATAAGAGAGAAAATCAACTAAAGAGAACTAGGTAAGTAAAAATACAAGCTCCACAGATTGCAAAAGGAAAAATGCAAAGCAAAGTTTTGTATGTGTGTGCAAGAGTTGATGCTAGCTTCAGGTGCTGAAGTGAATAGTGATACACATGAACATGTCTTCTTCAGTGTAATCAGTTACCGTGGCTGGCTGTTGTGCCTGCCACCAGGAGTTAAGCTGCACCTCCTTTATTTGCAAAAGTAGACTAAAAATGTGTTATCATTATCTTTCATTTTACTGTGACTTTATGGGATACTTAGAGTCAAAGATGTGGGCAAAGACCAAGCATTTTGATTTTGGCTTTATTTTAAATATATATTTTATTTTGCTTTTTTTGCATTTCCAATTTCTGGTCAAGTAACTGACTCAACAAAATCACCAGTATCATAATAAGGTTCCACTCTACTGTTATAAAATTTGGTTATACTCTAGATACATAGGCCGAATAAAGCACAAAGCCAGAAAAATTAAGCACGCACACAAAAAAGGAAATATACATTCAAGTAGTAAAAATAAGTTAAAAAGTATAAAATAAAAATATGAAAAAACATAAGTCTAAAAAAGGAAGCAGATAAAAACAAAACTAGAAATTCTGGAAATTAAAAAATGTAGTGTGGTATTCTGTATTTTCCAAAGATAACTGAGACAATAGTCTCTATCTCACATGCTTTATTCCCATAAAGAGTGGGGGTATATTTTTCCCCAACTCTTGAATCTCAGATGAGCCCATGACTGCCTTTATCAATAGAATATGGCAGAAGACACTTATGCCAGATATTGTGTTACTTCTGGGAAGCTTCTATATCCTGCTTCCTGGAATTCTGAGGATCTAAGAAGTCCAGGTGGTAACATACATAGGGGAGCGGAGCAAGATGGCCCAATAGAAACCCCCAGTGGTCATCTTTCTGCACAAACACTAAATTCAACAACTATCCATGCAAGCAAGCATCTTCAGAAGAACCAAAAATCAGGTGAGTGATCATGCTAACTGTTTTTAACATTATAACAAGGAAAGAGCCACTAAAGAGGAAAGAAAAGACAATCTTGCATTGTCTAGCCTCCCCCCCTCCCCCGCCTCCCACCTAGTCCCCTGGCAGTGCCGCACCAGCATGCCAAGTAAAGAAAGGATCTGTGTGCCTGGGAGAGGGAGAGTAAAGTGATTGTGGGACTTTGCATTGAAACTCAGGACCATAGTGGCACAGGGAAACACAGCACTGGGCAGAATTCTACTGGTGCCTATGGAGAAGAGCATTTAGATCAGCCTGGATGGAGGGAAATCCTCCACCCCAAAATCCGAGTTCCAGCTAGCCCCACCACCAGCTGACCAAAAGTAGCCTGGGGCCTGGACTAAGTTTGTGAGGCAACAGGCCACAAAGATCGCAGTCCTTGGACAATTACTGCAGCTGTGCTGGCTCAGAGCCAGTGGACTTGGATGCACATGACCCAATGAGACAGCAGCAGTAGGGGCCAAGCCAGTGCCTGTGTCATGTCCTCCTCCCAGCTATAGACAGTGCAACTCAGAGAATCTTCTTCCACTTGGGAAAAGGAAAGGGAAAAGTTCAGAGGACTTTGTTTTGCAACTTGGGTACTAGCTCAGCTACAGTAAAATGAAATACCAAGCAGACTCCTGAAGCCCCTAAGTCCAGGCCATAGTTCCTGGATGGCATTTCTGGACCCACCCTGGGCCAGAGGGAAACATGCTGCACTGAAGGGAAGGACCTGTTCCTGGCAAGAATCACCACCTGCTGAACAAAGTGCCCATGAGCTTTGAATAAACGTAAATCTGCTCATGTTTAATTGTATAACACACAATAGTGATCGCTGTTTAGTCATACTATCTGTATACTTTTTTATAATTTTTTAGTAAGTTTCCCTGTAACATTTTATAGTGCTTCTTTTTGTCAGACCCTCAGGGCAAGATTGCACAAACAAGACAACAAAGTTCCTGGCTGTGGCAGAAGTTTTCCAATTTCTGATAAACAATTCGGTCAACGTACGTTCACTGCAGAAAGAGAAGATATTGTTTCATAAAAGTTTTAGTGCCTCACATTGGTATGATTTCCAGATGTATTGATTACATATCACAATGTATCTCTTGACAACGAATGCACTAAACTGAACAGAAAAGTTACAGCCAGCTAGTTTTCTGTCAGGTTAAATAAGTTACGTTCCTTGTATTTCCAGCTGTTTACTTTCATTGCTATCAGGCTTCAATACCTCCACGATTAGGAAGGATAGTCAATATTATACTGCACGGTAAACCTCAGGGATTTATGCAAATACACTGTTCTAGTAATTTATTTTTGATGAGTAATACATTAATTTTAATAGGAATATCTTTTTAATATGCTTCTTGTTTAGAATAATTGATGTCACACAATGGTGAAAAACTATTTTAGTTGCAAAATCCCATTTTTATGCCTTTTTTTTTTAGTATTCTTGCTTTTCATTTCACTTGCTTTCCATTTGCTATTATTTCTCACTGAAGCATGAAGATTTCCTATTCTCCTCAAAATGTTACCATCTTTACATTATCCACAAGGTAATTATCCTGTCCAATAATTTTCTTATTTTTCTTTGATTGGAAAATTTCATTAAAATACAGTAGCATTTACATCTAATTCCCTGTTACTTAATTCAATTATCTTTATGAACAGTACTTAAGTAGAGGATACCTTGATTAACTTTAAAATAATATCAGAGAGAAATCCAAAAATGAGTAAGCCATGGATCCTCCTCTTAAGGAACTTCTTAAAGCTTGATACTAAACTAAACTGAAAATAACATAACATCATTTTTTTTCCCATTCCAATGAGAAGATTGTTATAGCATAGAGCCAAGAAGTAGCAGGTACACATTAATAATTCCAGATCAATCATTTTGCTCCCTAAACCAGCTGAGGCAGAAAAAAGGAAACTGAGGGCACTTGCTTGCGTTTTGATGTTCCTATACAAAACTACTGAAAGTTTTCTGAATCAATTTATAGGTACAGAAGAGTAAAAAGGCATAGTTTCTACAATTTGACAAATAGTTTGCACAATTGAGAAATATTGTTTAGTCAGTGCTACTGTGATATTATTATTTCACCAGGGCACTATAATATGAAGATGTTGATTTACTGTTAGAGAAATAAGAAGGAGATTGGTCCATTAAGATCTTTTAATTTTTTCTTGCTTTCTCTTTTGAAGTTTTCCTATTCAAAAGATAAATTATCTTTTCTGTCTTATGATATCTGTAGAATTGAATATTATATAAAGGTCATTTTAAATCTTGATGTTTTATTATTGTTTTATAAATATTTCCACAGTGCCATTCTTATTTTCAAGTAATGCCTAATGTATAATATGATATAAAGGTTGTGACTTGAACATTGTTCTTTATTATTGCTCTAACATTATTATTAATATATTTTCTGGATATTACATTTATTAAGATTCATGATGTAAATTATTAGCCAGACCCCGAGAGAGTTGTTCTCCACTGCCATAGAATCAGCTGCCTATTCATTAAGAATAATGTTCATGTCTATGAGATTGAAAACATTTCTTTTTAAATTTTAAAAAGGAAGCTTGATGCTACTTCAGTATGAATATCTTATCCCTTTAATAAAGGAAAATTTAATTTGCATATATAATACAAATCTAGTTCATTAAACTACATGAAATTCTTTAGCAAGCCAGCAATTATGTATGATCAAAGAGGTTTCCAGTTAATACAAGATTAAATGTCAAATGCTTTTCACATAAAGTAAAGGAATTAAAATAAGTTCAACGTTACTGAAATTTACTACCATTCCTAAAAACATACGTGACTTGATTTGTTAATGTTGGATAATTTGTATTCAATTAATTTATCTTGTAATAAAATAAACTATTACTTTTTTAATTTGGGGTACATTAGCAATTGAGAAGACTTTAAGGAGAAAAGTTATTTGAAAAATTATGACAAAGTTTCATTATAAGTATTAATTACAACATATAGATTATAGCAATATAGGTGAAGGAGAATAACACAATGACACCAAAAAATACAAAGTGGAAGTTTTCCACATTACTTAGCATCAGTAGAAATTGTTCATGCTTAGGCTATAGCATGTTGGGTATATCATGAGTGTTCCATGGGAGGAACTTCACTCTCCTTTTGTTCTTTTATGAAGAGAATAAATGTGACACAGACCCTATTAGTGGGTACAAATAGTGTGTTTGGGGGTGCCAAAAAGTCTCAACTTAGATATCATCTATTTTACAGTGTTCTGGGTAAAGGCAGCTGTGTCCAACACCTGAAATCTTGGAAGTTCTAGGGGAATTTGGACGACCTTTTGCTTTGAATACAACACTTTTGGTTCACTTGGGCACATGAGTTTCTGTGAAGACTTTACCAGGAATTTCACACAAAAACTTTATTCCCAATAGCTCACTGTTAGGCAATACGGAAGTAGCATTTTAGGACATTTTGCTTATCCCTGCGAAGATGAAGAGCAACATATCAAGATTACAGTAAATAAAAAGTTTACTTTAATAACAAAGTATAAGTGTAAATCTGAGCAATTGCATTTGATGGTTTAATATGTGATTCATTTTAAATTGCCTGTTGAATTAAATTATGGATCATTTTCTTGCTTTTATATAAAATATGTCCTATATATCAGCAATCCCCAACCTTTTTAATACCAGGGACTGTTTTCATGGAAGACAATTTTTCAACAGACCGAATGGTGCTTGGGGATAGTTTTGGGGTGATTCAAGTGCATTACATTTATTGTGCAGTCAAACCTCTCTCCAAATACTCTGTATTTATAGCTGCTCCCCAGTGCTAGCATCACCACCTCAGCTCCACCTCAGATCATCAGGCATTAGATTCTCATACGGAGTTCATAACCTAGATCCTTTGCATGCACAATTTACAGTAGAGTTCACGTTCCTATGAGAATCTAATGCCACCATGGATCTGACTGGAGGCAGAGCTTATGCAGTGATGCAAGTGATGGGGAGTGGCTGTAAATACAGATGAAGCTTCGCTCTCTTGTCTGCCAGTCACCTTCTGCTGTGAGGCTCAGTTCCTAACAGGACAGTACTCAATGCATGGCCTGGGGTTATAAATGTACAGAATTACAATTTAAATGTGTTGCTCTAAATATTTTAATTTTATATGCAATCAGCTTTGATATTTTTAAAATATTTCAAAATGAGTTTTCTTTCCTAATAATTTCAGCAAAGTAAACTCTGTGTAATGATTCAACATGAAATTAAAAAGGTAAATGTAAATGTAACAAAAATAGTTTCCTTTATGTTTCCTTGTATGAGTTCGATGATCAATTATTCCATCATTAATTCTCTTAGCAGCAAAAGGCATATTCTAATTTTTCCCTTGTTCCAAAGCTGTACTTTCAGTTCTTTTGTATTATTGCACAAATATTTTTAACTCTAAAGCTTTTCATTTATATAGATAGATTTTTAATTTGCTTGGATGCTCTCTTATTAGCTATGTTCTGGAAGTGAAAAAGAAATGCTGTCTTTTTGCCTGTTTTGCAAAAAATACATCTTACAAAATTTATCCTTGCTGTTTTGCATCTTTCTTTTAATCTAGTTGACAGTTTCTTTAAATGCTTTATTCCAACTTTTATGATTAGAGCTAAAACCTCTGGAAGGTTTTGACTAAAAAAGAAACTATGAATGAATACTTAAACATACTTATGTAAGACTTACTGATAAATTTGTTTTTTGTATTATTTGTTTAAAGAAGAATATTATTTAGACGTTCATTGTTACCATATAAGGTTATATGAATTATTATGATGCATGAGGAGAAAGAAATAAAATATTGATTTCAAAAAATAACAAACATTTGGAAATTCTATCCCAAGATATACTGTTAGCTAGCTCTTTGGCAGTAAGTAAATTAACATTTAAGGTCAAATTTTCAAGTACACTCAGGAAGCTCTTCTTTTCCAACCCACTACCTTTTTATTACAGCATAACTAAGATATACACACATAATTCTGCATAGGACTTCAACATGCTCCAAAAATGTCAAGTCTGACTACATAGTAACCAAAAAATGTTAACCACAATTGGATTAGGTTTAATTTTCCATGTGAAGCACTTCAAAGGCAATTTAATTGCAAACATAAGAATAGTAGCCACTCTCACATGCTATAAACTATTTTGGTTTATAGTGTGAACAGGAAAAAAAAGCTTAATACCTTTTTCATAGGTATATTGATTCTCAAGGAAGTGTTTACAAACTTTGGAATGTCTACATCTACTTACCTACGTCTGTATCTATTCATCTCTCTATCTATCATTTATCTGTCTTCTGTTTGTTCTTTACCTATTCATCCTTCTGAATCAGAGTAATGTAAATGTTCTCAAATTTATCACCATAGC
>NW_012150330.1:25098-27418 GCF_000956105.1 Propithecus coquereli | reverse complement strand
ACTAATTCAGCTATAGCAAGGAATTTTCAATCTCTCTGATTTTCTAGGGTCACTTAGAAAAGTAAAAGTATCAATTATGCTAAACCTTAATTATTTTCTATTTCTTTTCCAAAGCCATCAGCTAGTTTCAGTTTGTCAGTTTATTTTCTGTTTGTTAGCTGTTATTTTTGTGTGGGGGAGGATTAGAAGGTCAATGTGTAATAAGATTTACTGGAGACAGATATTAATGGAAAGTAGAGGGATGTTATTACACCAGTGAACATTTTTTAAAGTTGCTTTCTCTGTTTTAGAATATCAGAACGGAGATTTCCCTTTATTGAAAGAGAAGTTTTCAGGGTTCTGAATTATTTTCATTTTCATAAAAGATAACTTTATGGACATTGCTAATAATGGGCATTAATTTAATAATTTTAAAGTTTACATGCAGTAAAGTCTGCATAAAATATCAATAGTAATGTCTTTGGACCATACTTCAAATATACTTTACAAAGTACTTATTCTTAGGTCTAATGATGTTACTTATTAGTTGGGACAAATAGTTAGCTTGTCAATGTTCGTGGATATTCTCTGCCACATAAGGACATGAGAGGAATAATTTATTCAGGTGTGACACTGGCATTATTAAAAGTGTCAAGTTGTGTCACAGAGGAATTGCTGAAGCAGTATTCTCCTGAAACTCCATGAAATATCTAAAACAAAAATTAAAAGGAGGAGAAAAAAATGTTCCATTGAAATTGACAGCAATAAATACTAAAATTAAGGCCTCAGGACAGCCTAGAGAAGAAAGTAGACAAAATTTAAAGGAAGAAGGTAAATGAATAAAGGCCAAAATCAAATAAAATAAGAAGTGAATGTATAACTATAGATAAATTAATTGGTTTATATGTTCTGGAAAATTGCATCCGTAAAGAAGGATAAGGGGAAATCAGTTAACATATTTTTAAGAAGAAAGTCAATAGATGTCACATGAAGGTGGGTTATCTGGATACCATGCTCAGTTGCACCATGTTTTTCAAAGTTCCAATAAAAATGGCTCATGGTAAATCAACAAGAACTACAAAACAGCAACAACATTAAAATAACAAGTTCATTGTGACCAGGTCTGTTCTACACATATAAAGAAAGAAAAAAATAGCATTTATCTGATTTCCATATAGCTATAAAAGTAGAAGGGAATTTTGACCTTAGAAGTAGGTGACTTCTTGCTCTGAAATTTCTAAAAGTATAGGCCTGCTCATTTCAAACATATTCAGGAATGATTTATCATGAATAAAATGTGAAATATGATTGAGGACACAATAAACAATACAGATGGAATACTTTCTTGAGTCCACATTATAATACGTAATCTGAGTTGACAAAATAAGATATTACCCCTTGCTCAATCTAGCTATAATGTCAGGGTTAGCATATAGAATACATTTAGTTAATAAGGAACATTTTCTCTCTTTTTTTTCACCGTGCAACTTATATGTGAACAGAAAATACAATTTTTTTTTCTACAGCTTATTTGTCCTTCTTTTATGAACACACAACCACTAGTTGTTGAGGAGATGGGAGCAACAACCAAAAACTAAAATTCTGCAACTAAAGATTAATTATTGTGTTGTATTCTATTACCTAATGCAATGTATGTATAATATGTATTACATATACATTTATTGCCTCTCAGCTCCAAATCTACTCTTCATTGACTTCTCTATGCAACTGATGCTAGACTCTGAAATTGCCAGTTGGCGTGATGTTAAGCTTTGACAGTAAGGGACATTACAAGAACTCTAGAGCAGGAAGGGGCTTCCCTTCCTTGTTTCAGTGTGTTCTTCTTTCTAGGCGTCTGCAGTATGCAGGGCTATTCTAGAACCTGGCTATTGCAGCATGGGTGGCTTTTCCATCAATAGGCTCTTGTAGGACATACAACTTCCGCTGTATGTGCACCTTCTCCAGCACATGGCTCCTAGAGCATGAGCACATTTCTAGCAAGTTCTGCCTAATGGCACCTCAGCAGCTTTTCCACATTCAGTAAACCACAGCTTCAATCTCTCTGATGACATATCTCAGCCCTTAAGGAGAGATCCTCTAGTTTGGGGTACTCTATCTCAGTCCCATGGGGCAGGACAACACTTTATATTCCTAATATTATTTAGCATTCTCTAGACTTCTAATTAGCCAATATTACATTCTATTCTATTCTATTACCTATTATATTTAATGTTTCATATTAAATTTCCCTGTTCAAATTATTCAGTGTTTTCTTCTCCTGACTGAACTGCAGCTGATTTTCAAAAAGCACCAAGAGTGGTTCAAGGAAATAGACACTCAG
>NW_012150330.1:23759-25048 GCF_000956105.1 Propithecus coquereli | reverse complement strand
AAGTTTATATCAAAGAAATAAGCACAAATCAAGCCCCCAGTATTTGATTTGGAATTCCCAGAGCATAAGGGGAAGCAGGAGGGAACCAATCAGAGCAAAACCAAGGTAGGTATGGACCGCAGTGGATAGAAATGAGTTGCGAGTAAGGAGCCATGCTCCATTCACTCTTCAACGTGCCCAGAACGTCAGTGACAAAATCCACTGTTCTTGATTTTACCATCCACATTATGAAGGTGGCGATCTTTACGTTTAAAGTAGGGATACAAATTTTCCTGGTTCATAATGTTAAAAGGAATAAGGTTGAGATCTTTCCTGATGTCTCTCAAAGCTTCCAGCCCTAGTTAGGTTGTGGCAGCGATGTCTGTAAGAGTGTAATTTTAGTTTGCCTTGCTGTTCTCTCAGATGGGTAGGTCATGGAGAGCAGACACCTAGATGTCATTCCTAAGTCTTATTTTAGTTTTTTTTAAAAAATTACTTTCATTGGATATTGAAAAATTCCTCAGAATGCTTTTACTATGAAAAACTATTTTCATCGTTGACATAGCTCTTTATTTATTCATATTCCACTGTGGTTATAATGAAATTTTGTATTGTAAAGTCTCACTATTTAGTCACACTTCCATGATTTGCGGTTCCATTTTCAGAAATTGGTAAGAGAAAATTTTTACTAGAAACTAATTAATTGTCATAGATTAAAGTTTACATATTTAATAGCAAAAAATCCCTAGATGGATGCAATCTACTTTACTCATAAAATCAACAAACTAAAGAAAGTCTATCCATCACCCCTGAATAACCAAACAAGAGTAAAGATATGGTATGCTATTTTATTTTCCCCACAGAAAGATTATTTTTTCTATCAATCACTTCCTTGACAGATCATTGCTCTATTTAATGAATGACTACAAATTTTAACATATTTGTGCATAAATACGGTATTTATTGGTTGTTCATTTTCTTTTAAATTGCATCAAATATTACCACAGTTGTTTTTTTAAGAAATATATTGCCTCAAACTTTATCAAAGTGTACAATAGAAAAGACATAAGATTAGTTAAAATTGGCATGATTTCAACTCAACTTACATACAGCAGCACAAGCTTTTTGCACATGTTAAATTCTCTGATTCTCATTCTAAATAGTTGTAGGAATTAACTAAACCAATATATGACAGGTACCTATCTTGGTGTTTCACTAAATATAACTTTCTTCTCTCTCTACCTATCTTGTGTTGAAATTTTTCCTACAAAAGGTAACTAAGCCCTGGACACTAAAGATGTAATTTAGAA
>NW_012150330.1:10662-11955 GCF_000956105.1 Propithecus coquereli | reverse complement strand
TTTGAACTTCTTTCTTAGAATCAAATCACAATGATTCTCTTATCCTAACTTGTTGACTAGTTGCCATAAATATTTACCAAGGCTATACTATTTAGTTAATATTTTCACTTTAATCTACTTTTCATTTTTCTTTTAATCCTCCCCAAATTATATTTTCATCTGCTTTGTCATGCTCTAGAAGTTTTTTCACTGATTATTCAATCAATTTAAACTTCTCTTTGTACTTTTCTGGAACTCTACAATTTGACTTCTCTGTCGTTTTAATCTCACTTCTTCAAAGCCAAACCTTTTATAGTTAATCAGCTTCCTGATTATCCATTACCTCCCATGCTAACTCTCATCTTATGCTATTCCCCTACTCATAAAACACTTAACTTTTCAAAAGCATAACTTTGGAATTTGACCCTAGTACCATAATAAATGGGATATCTTTATGTTCATGACTGTTACTCATAAATAAAATAGCTAAATAACAATACTTGCCTTATTAATTTTCAATTTTGAAGGGAGTGAAGTGATAATACAGACAAGGGCCATGGTATAGCAAAAGTACCTGGTCCACCATAACTGCTCAATACTATTGGATTATTATATTCTCTTCCAAATTCCAAATTCCAGTTTATCTTTGCAAAGAAAATTTTATGTAACTTATTTTATTACTTTGGGAGTATTTTCTGCTCTTCAAGTAGACTGTGATTGTTAGTCTTAAAAGGAAAGAAATCTAGTTGTTGTAAAGAATTGAGACACTGGATACAGTAGTTATTGTTTCTGTTCGGTTCTTTCTTTGAACATTCTTATGATAAGACACTACCTTCTTAGATGGGCCGTTTCACCTTCAAACAGTTCTATTGGTTTGAAATATTTACTTTCTTATTTCAGGACAAATCTGTCTTTCTGCAATATTTATTCAATAGTTCACCTGCTGTTTATTAGGATTACAGTGGAAAAGAAACAATAAAAGATGGTTTAAGTCCTTTTCTGTCTTTTAAACTGTGAGATAAATATCCCAGGTCACAAAAATGTTCAACTTTCTATAAATGTTAATGAATAATCTTGCCAATCTATTTTCATAGAATTTGTGGAAAGTTAAATCTACGTGGTGTTTTTCACATTTATGTCATTTGATTTCAATGATATGTACCAGCGAGAGGAACTATTTTTTGTTGTTGTTTAAATCCCAATATTATCATTTATGAATTTATGGTTTGTAAGAAATGAATCATAAGAACTTCTTTGGGCTTCCATGTTTTGATAGCTGATCCTCTAGGTACACTAAACTAAGATTTGTGTGTG
>NW_012150330.1:7281-8617 GCF_000956105.1 Propithecus coquereli | reverse complement strand
ATTCTTTTGTAGAAATAAATATCAGACTTACATTTTACTTGAATATTATGCACATTTTTTTCAAGGAAATTAATATGATCATTTGCTCCCAGATAAATACAATTTTCTCTTTGATAGTCAGAACATTATGAATGATTTTTGTTTAAAAAGTGACAAAAAGAAAATGCTTATAATTATTCCAGTGGAAAATATCTTAAAGTTCTGAATGTATCTAATAGAATGTTCTGCAGATATTAAAAAATATGCTGTACACATTTTGAAATTTTTCACTTAAAAAAATAGTTTGTTTTTCTCCATATTACACAGATTTCTTCTCATTTTTGTTATATGGATTTTATACAAAATGTACTTTAGAAAGTAAAAGTAATAAAAAATTTCACTTATGTTACTAAATTAATTATTTTGAAATCTATAGTCAAGTATATAAAATATGGAACTCAGTCAATGGACAATAACATCAAAAAATATATAGCTACAATCCTCACTGTTAGAATCATACTTCTTTCAATAGAGTTTGTGACTAACTCCTGGGAAGACAGTAGAGAATATCTCAATAACCAAATGGACTCAAAAGGAATGGAAATTTTTATTGAACTGGCCATTCTAGTCAATTTTCATGTTGAACAGAATGTAAAACACAATAAAACATCTCAGTGAATGGTGATGAGAATCAGACTATCCTCGTGAAAAGTTGACTATTCTGACAGGCAAAATTCCTCAAGTCTTATTCCAGTGTATTAACAGAAAGACTTGGTTTGGGGATGTTTGGCTAGGTGATCCCTGAAAGAATCATGCTTATTTATAAAAAGATATTAATTGATTATTAGGAATGAATAATGTGAACAAGAAAAAAGGCTAATACTAGTTTCTCTAAACCTGTGGTCCTGAACCCCTGGGCTGTGGACCGGTACCAGTTCATGGATTGTTAGGAACTGGGCCGCACAGCAGGAGGTGAGCAGTGGGTCAGGGAGCAAAGCTACATCTGTATTTATAGCCCCTCCCCAAAGCATTAGATTCTCATAGGAGCACGAACCTTACTATAAACTGTGCATGTGAAGAATCTAGGTTGCACACTAATGCCTGATGATCTGAGGTGGAGCTGAGGTAGTGATGCTAACAGTACGGAGTGGCTGCAAATACAGATACAAATCATCATTAGCAGAGAGGTTTGACAGCACAATAAATGTAATACGCTTGAATCATCCCAAAATCATCCCACCCAGCCCCAGGTCCACGGAAAAATTACCTTCCATGAAAGTGGTCCCTGGTGCCAAAAAGGTTTCGGACTGCTGCTTTAAACTATCCACTACACTTAATAAGCTGAAACAGATATGTC
>NW_012150330.1:5163-6047 GCF_000956105.1 Propithecus coquereli | reverse complement strand
ATTTCATTCCCTAGCTAAGCCATATAGAAAAAAAGTGATATTAGTTATATTATGAAGCATCCAATCTTTCATTACCAGAAGAAATAGAATCATGGTATGCACATAGGTAAAGATATATGGGTAAATATACAGAAAAAGGGAAGAGTGAATAAGTAATAGCTATTAAAGAGTTAAATGAACAATTAAAATGATGAGTATAGAAATATTTAATAGAACTTATGGGTATCTTATCTCATCTCTTACTAGAGATTGGAGTCTGTGAAAATATGTGGCTACATCTAACTAGATGTAATCATTTATCCACTAATGAAAAATCAATGAAAAACTTTGGTATTGAATTATAGACCTTGAATTATATCACTTCTATCCTATTTTCAGTACAATAGAATCAAAACATATGTACATTTAACCTGCAAATTTGCAACAATATGGCTGAGAAAGAAGAGATTACAATAAAGGAAAAAGACAGAGGTAGAAGTAAAGGTAGAGATAGAAAGGAGGAGCGATAAAAGAGAAGAAGAGAGATAAAAAGAAGAGGTAGAATAGTTTCTGGTTCAAACGAAACTTGACCTTCATTACTTCCAGGGGAAAAAGCCATAAATAAAAGGCATATTTTTTTTTTCCAGAAACTGAGGTCTCAGGTTTTGGAAATTGAAGTATGATTTGTGAGATTATCAAGGGTAATTTTGGCTACACGTAATTTTTCTACTAGCAGTATGACTTTAGAATCCAATCCATGAGTAAGAGGGAAATCCATTTTATAGATATTATAAAAAAGGAAGAGTCAAAAGCAAGCTGTACTTGAAAAATAAAAAAGCCTGTGGAGAAAGTGTCTTATGCCCACTTCCCTATGACATCTCTCATGGTAGATTAAAGTCCCTCCT
>NW_012150330.1:3301-3475 GCF_000956105.1 Propithecus coquereli | reverse complement strand
TAATCTTTCTCCTGTTTTACCTGTTTGCTTCACCAACTCATCCTTCAGATAATAAATTCATTGCCACTTTGTCAAGCCATTCTTAGACTAGGTGATGTCAAATTGCTACATCAATACCACAATTTCTTCGAATTATATCTTAACTATATTTTAAAGTAACTACAATAATATAGA
>NW_012150330.1:0-481 GCF_000956105.1 Propithecus coquereli | reverse complement strand
AACTTTTAAATATTTAGATGTATAGTATATAGGACTCCATATATGACCCTGTACCGTTAGGGACTAGCTTGGTATCATGCATCATACTTTGTTACTTCCTTAATTTCACCATAAGCAACTAGACACATGATTCAATAATATAAAGCTTGGAACACAATAGGTAATTGGTAAGTATTTGAAAATGAATTAATGCATAATGACATGATGAATTAAATCCAATAAGCAAGCAAATCAGACACAAAAAGCTTGCAGTATGCTAGATTTTTTTAAATGACTTTAGCATGCTTGAATAGATTGTAGTAGATCAAGATAGGGTTAATATGTGTGTGTCTGTGTGTTGTGCATATAGTATATGTATAATGTAGTTGTAAATATAAATATGTAAATTAATTGGGGACGTTATTATATAAATACAGTCAGACATTATGAGGAATAAAGATTGGTGTGTACAGTTTGGATTAATATTGGAACACTTGCAAAG
>NW_012150329.1:6097-7575 GCF_000956105.1 Propithecus coquereli | reverse complement strand
TCTCTTTTAAAACTTACCTCCCTCCTTTTTCCTGAAAGTAAAAATTTAACTCTACATATGTTGGAATTATGAATTTTGGAGATGCTAATATTAACATCAATTGGAATAACAGAAATAAAAATATTACAACAGCAAAAATTGTGGCTAAATAATATCCCAAGGCATTAATCTATGTCTTGAGTATTTCTTTCCTTCAAAGTACCCTGACAGCTCCTCCTTCTAGACTGTTGTACAGACAACAGCCACCTGCATCTGAAGCTGCCCCAGAGACTAGGAAATTTATAGAGAGAGGCCAGTGGCTGAAATGTCAGGCCAGGAGATTCAGAGAGGTTCTCCAAGTTCTCAGAAACTAGATAATATCTGGGCTGGGAAAGAACAAAAGAAAGGCAAAACACTACTCATAAGAGAGGAAGAAATGTGGAAACAGCCAGGGAGAGAGAGGAACGAAAGAGAACCACTTTGGGAGCTGAGCGAACGTGGACTCTGCTCTGAGTGGGATCCTGTTCTCAGAGACTCCCCTTGGTGTCTTGTTGTCTGTCTCCCCTCCCTCCCCTAGTTTATCACTTGTGATCAGTCTTGGAAAGGAGAGTGTTGCTGCTGTTGTGGGATCTGGGACAGCCTAGGGAGGCCTCATCCTCTGACCAAGGCGGGACTGTATAGAGTCGTGGGAGATATCCCTGCCCTCCAACAGGTCCAGTGGTACAGTGAGAAAGCTCAGAACACTTTCTCCTTAGAAAGGGTGTGTGTGTGTGTGTGTGTGTGTGTGTGTATTTATGTTAAGGACTGCAATTTTTACAACATTATGTATATTTTTGCATGTCACAGGTTAATTACCTGCAATACCCCAAACTGTCTATGGAAAAGAGCTATAGTTTTTGTTTCTAAAGTCCCTTGCAGGCCCCAGGTGGAGTGGAAGTCTCTGATGCTGGAACCTGTGGGTGGTTGGGATGGTGCTGACAGTGGGTACAGGCCATTGCTTTAGTTGCAATGCTCTGAAGCACTTCTGGGAGGGTTGTGGTGCTCCTGCAGCCTAAAGCTACTTCCCTTGGGCCTCAGTTTAATTTGCTATTAACATTTTTTTTGAAGTCTTAGACTATTTTGGAAACCTGAAAAATATGTTTTCCCAGAAAAATGTACATATATGTGCCTTCATGGACCAATGTTAAGAACCTCTGGATGAGTTGATCAACTGTTGAGAAAATGTGTTCTAACCAACCATTCCAAGTAATAAAAATTGACTATACAAAGCAAATCTTATTTTATGAAAATGGTGCTCAGGGAAAATAAGAAAATTTTGTGTTCTCTGTGACAAGAAAGACAATAAATCAGACTAAGCAACATCAAAGTACTTATTCCATATTTAAGCTAAATGGGAAAATTTTTCCATTTTTCACAGAATGAGAAGGCTTTAATCATGCCATAACTGAAGACACCGAAACAATTTGAAAATTCTCCTTGTTGACATTTTGGTTAATATT
>NW_012150329.1:2146-3802 GCF_000956105.1 Propithecus coquereli | reverse complement strand
TAAATTCCCTATGGTAGTTTGTATCGATAGATTTTCTTGGACAGTCCTACTTTTATGTAAAGAGATGCTTTTGGACTTTTTGGACATGTTTCTTCTACCTGAAATATGCTTTCTTACTTGCCTAATGACTTTTCTCTTTCCAACTTTTTAGATTGATAGTACTGTGTTTAACTTTTCTCTAGACTGATTTTCTGACTTTTTGCAACTTTGAGAGTGTAGCCATTAATTTATGCTTGCCCAGATTAAAAATTTTAAAGGCTAGAACAGACCAAAAAAAAAAAAAAAAATCCAGAAAGGTCATATCTATTATAAATGCAATCTGTTTATGTTATTTTGTATATTTTGCATTTGCTTGAAGTGGTCCTTGATGCTATTGCTGACATTTACGTTAATGGGACTTATTAATGAAAGTCAGACATGTTCATTTGGAAGGAAGGGTAAGGGGAAAACCAGTGGGGAGATTTAGAGTTGCCGGTGGTATCTCCCAGGCTATGTTCATTTCCCCACATTTAGATTAGTTTTAGTACTAATGATGTTTAAATTTCCCGATGATATATATTTTCAAACATTCCTTAAGTTAATGTTTGCAATTTATTTTTTCCCCTCTAATTTGAATTTTTCCTTCAGATTTGATTTTTAATTTGCTAATATATTGGAGTTTTGCAATTTGCATGACGTTGTTTGGTCAGGGTGGTAGTCTGTGCTCGGCTCTTGGTGCGCTCTTTGCCGAAGAAGGACCAGACACACCAAAGTGTCAAATCCAGACTATTATCTGGTCCTTTGACTCCTTGTTTGGAAAAATCACCAGCAGGGCCAATACGATGGAGTAACCTCAGGCAGGAAGCAGTTTCACACAAGCAGCTCTTTAGTGTATAATAAAATGGGTCTGTCTCCGAGAGTGGAGACAGACAGACTGACTGACCTACTCTCTCTCCGACTTCTTGGATTGTTTCCTTTTATTAGCCCAGTCTCGGGAGGGACTCTCTGGAGGTGTGGGATGTTATCAAATGATCAACAGGTGTCCAAAGAATTCCATCTGCATATAGGAGCTCCCTCTCCAAAAGCTCACCTGGGGGTGGTGAGCACAATGCAGGTTTAAGCTAATGGCATAACAATTACTGTGAGGTTACTCTAGGTCACTTTCTAAATCCTATCATTCCTGGGCTGGGGAATTCCCAGATTGATAAAGCATTCTGTCCTTCCTGGGTGTAGCGGTTGCTTGGGATAGCATTAAGGGTGGGACAGGGAGTACCCGCCCTTATCCTTCTTCCCAGGTGGAGCAATTGAACAATTGCTCGAAACAGCACCAAAGCAGGGAACCCTCGTCTGGAGAAGAGCCAGAGATCCTAACTATCTACCTAACAGTTTTCTCTAAATATTCATTCCATACAACCCTCTTCACAACCAACTCTACTTTTTACCCCTTAGCTCTAGTTCCTCCTCTGAAAAAAAAAAAAAAAAGAAGGTGAAAACGGTGCTTTTCCATATATGGCTACATTGTTTTAGTCCTGTGTTGGTTAGCGGAGCCTACATTAAAGTGAAATTGAAACTTTGGAGATTTTTTTTTTTTTTTTCCTGGTGGGTAGAATTAAAAAAAAAAGTAATAACCCCAAACACAGAGTCATCTCCCTCTGCCCACCCCGCATTTGGTGACAC
>NW_012150329.1:0-468 GCF_000956105.1 Propithecus coquereli | reverse complement strand
AAAACAAACATTATTGTCAATAACTGATATTGCCTAAATGGAAAAAAGATTAACATTCTATTATTTAAAGGAGTTTAAAAGGGACATCTTTGTCTAAAAAAATACCCTTTGCCATGAATTTTTATATTAGTGAATTCTTTTATTTAAGGAAATGTGTACTCAGTGATGTTCAATCGTTTTTTTTTGAAACAGAGTCTTACTCTGTTGTCCGGGCTAGAGTGCCATGGCAACCTCAAACTCCTGGGCTCAAGCAATCCTTCTGCCTCAGCCTCCTGAGTACCTGGGACTACAGGCATGTGCCACCATGCCTGGCTAATTTTTTCTATACATTTTTAGTTGTCCAGCTAATTTCTCTCTATTTTTAGTAGAGACAGAGGTCTCGCTCTTGCTCAGGCTGATCTCTAACTCCTGAGCTCAACTGATCCTCCTGCCTCAGCCTCCCATGTTCAATAAGATTTTATCAACGAG
>NW_012150328.1:10034-11489 GCF_000956105.1 Propithecus coquereli | reverse complement strand
TCAACCTCCCTCGATCCCTTTTTTCTTTGTTCTTTCTCACCAGAGTCGTCAGCCTCTCACTTTCTACTGGTTTCTTTCCATGAACATTTAAACATAAGCAATGTGTCATTTTTATAAAACAAACAAAAGCCTCTCAACCCCACACACTTCTCCAGTGATTATCCAATCTAATTCTTCATAGCCAATTTTTCTTGAAATTATATTCTTTGTGTTTCACACACAGTAAATACTCACTATGTATTTGTCCAATCAAATAACGTTATGCTAGTACTTGAGGCATTCCTTTGTTTTAAGCTGTATTGCTTGCATCATGATTTTTCCATTTTATGTATCAAGATTGTTTTAATGCATAGATGACTCCTAAATCTACACTCCCAGGTTATTGTCTGGTCTTGCAATTCAATTTCATATACATCCAACTATCTGTTGGACTTCTTCACCTGGGTGTCTCACAGCACTCCATACTCAGCTTGTCCAGAACTAACTCATCATTTCCCCCTCCAAATATATTTTTCTTTGTCTTCCCTATCTCAGTGAAAGGCAATTTCATCTACTTCATTTTCCAAGCCCGAAATCTGAGAGTTATCCTTTATTCCTCCCTGCTCCTCACCTCTAATATTGAGTTAACCACTGCATATTGCCAGTTTTATCTCCTAAATCCTAAATACATCTCTTTGATCTACCCATTTCCCTCTCTCTCACTTTATTCTAAGCCATACCATCAGTATCTCCCTGGATTACTGAAAATGCCTCCTAACTCTCTCATCCATTCTACACTTTCAATCTAGAATGATCTTCCATGGTCTTCCCCTGCCAAAATCTTTGTCCATTTCTCTTATAATAAATGATTAATTCTTTAGCACAGCTTAAAATTCTCCACCTCCATCACTTATCCCTCCTAAACCAACATATTCTATAGTGACACTGAGAAACTTTCCATTCTTTGAACCTGCCATGCTCTTGTGTTCAGACCTTCAAGCATGCAGTTCCCACTCTCTGGAACACCTTTTCCCCATTCTATCCCCCACCGACCTAAGAACGTCCTTCAGGTATCAGCTTCTTTCTGGAGGCCTCCCCTGGTTTGTCTAGACAAGTTTAGATTCTCCTTTATGTACTTCTTCTAAGTTATTACTCATCAGATTTTAATTCTTATATACTTGCCTATTTTTTCAATAGAATTCATAACTTTTAGGAAAAGAAACCATATCTCTTCTTGATCTCACTCCATCCCCAGCTTTTAATACAGTGCTTGGCAAGTAAATGGGTGCTTAATACCATTTGTATATAAATAACTATCTCCAAAATAAGAAGTAGAATCATTTAAGCATACTTGAATAAACAATTCTTGGTAGTAAATTGCATCCTTTCCTTCTATCAGAAAGCACAGATTCAGGTCCCTCTGGAGAATATGACCAAATAATTATTCATCCACACCAGGCCATTTTTGACAACAAA
>NW_012150328.1:8681-9984 GCF_000956105.1 Propithecus coquereli | reverse complement strand
TGGGGTAATCATCACCTCAAACATTTATCATTTCTCTGTGTAACATTCCAATATCACTTTTTTATTTATGTTGACATATACAACAAATTATTATAGTCATCCTATTGTGTTACTAAACACTAGATCTTACTCCTTCTATGTAACTGTAATTTTGTACCCATTAACCATCCCTTCTTTCTCCCCCACCTTCCCACTACCCTTCTCAGCCTTCGGTAATCATCATTCTACTATCTCCATGGGATGGAGATAGACAGTAGAATTTTTTTAACTCCCACGTGTTAGAGGGAACATGTGATATTTGTCTTTCTATGCCCGGCTAATTTCACTTAACATAATGTCCTGCAGTTCCAACCAGGTTGTTGCAAATGATAGGATTTCATTCTTTTTTATGGCTGAATAATATTACATTGTGTACGTACCACATTTTTTTTTAGCCATTTATCCATTGATGGACACTTAGGTTGATTCCATATCTTGGCTATTGTGAATAGTGCTGTAATAAACATGGGAGTGCAGATATCTCTTCAGTATACTGATGTCCTTTCTTTTGGATATATACCCAGAAGTGGGACTGCTAGATCGTATGGCAGTTCTATTTTTAGTTTTTTGAGGAAACTTCATACTGTTCTCCACAGTAGCTGTACTAATTTCCATTCCCATCAACAGAGTGCAAGTGTCCCCTTCTTCCACATCCTCACCAGCATTCGTTATTGTCTGTTTTTTGGATAGAAACCATTTTAACTGGGATAAGTTGATAGTTTTAATTTGCATTTCTTTGATATTTAGTCATGCTAAGCATTTTTTTCATATACCTGTTGGCCATTTGTATACCTTCTTTTGAGAAATGTCTATTCAGATCTTTTGCCTATTTCAAATAATTTGATTAAAACTGATTTCTCTGTATTAATTTTCCACTATCTAATAATAGGAAAAAAAACTAGAGAAAGTATGGACAATTTACAAATACATCTTTTAATCATTGAGTTTTTACATTAATTAACAGACTTTAAAATCAGTGCCAAATCACCGTAACAAATACAATATTGTATAACTTTCTTCATTAAAAATTTAAAATTATGAACCAAAATTTTCTTTTTAGTTTATTAGAGACTTGAGTTCTTGCTGTTGGTAATGCTTTAGAAAGATTAAAGTGATTGGCTTCTATAGATTGGGTTCTGGATTCCTAAAAGTAATATTTCTTACTTTTCTTTATACAGATGCTATGTAATAGCTGATATACAAAAGAATCAGAGATGGAGTAGGTAATACACATTTGGAAATGTGTAAAGGACAAAGATTATCT
>NW_012150328.1:1855-2981 GCF_000956105.1 Propithecus coquereli | reverse complement strand
GGGTGGACTTCCTGCTGAGGCATTAAGACTTTCTCAGTCATTTGAGGAACAGACAAAGTGTCATTCACAAGGAAATGCCTCTGACCACAGACTCATTGGGTACTGGAGATTTTTCAATCTTAATTTTATTCTTTCATTTCTATCAATTTGCAAATTTTCTGCTGTAGTCACTCACCTCCTCCCACACCCTCATTTCTATTCAGTTTAGACCTCTTTCCCTTTTGTTTTCTCCTTGATGATTTTTATCCTATTTTTTGCTACCATTCCCCATGGTATTCCAAAATGTTTTTGTTTTCTTAAATTGTTCTGTGGAAGATTCCATTTATCTCCATGCTCCCACTGAAACCTGGGGTTGCTGTGCCAGAACCACTTCCTTCATAAACTTCCAAGTAAGCCCTTTTTTATTCTCCTTCCTGCCTCCTATTCCCTTGCTGACTGAGTTATCCAAAGCCAAGGTCACTCTTGACTTACCCTGGACTCCTATCTTCTCTGTCACCAAGATTGTTTCAAAAAAAGAAGCCATCTCCTCCTCTTCACATCAATTACCACTACCTTAGTTTATACATCTAGCCTTTCTAACTCAAAACATTGTAATTGACTCTTGAGTGATACCTCCACCTCCTCTCCTTCCCATTTGGCTCATTCTCCACATGGCCACCAGAATTTTCTGTTGCCACAAAGCTGATAATGTCACTACAGTACATGTGTCCTGTCACTTCCAAGACAAAGTCAAATGCCTTAGCAGTAAAAATGATTTGACCTAGTGAATTATATGCTGTCTATATTTTGACCTAGTGAATTAATTTTGATGAACTTATTCTTAAGAAATATTCAGAGATTGAGGGCCGGGTGTGGTGGCTCATGCCTGTAATCCTAGCACTCTGGGAGGCTGAGGTGGGAGGATTGCTTGAGGTCAAGAGTTCAAGACCAGACTGAGCAAGAGTGAAACCCTGTCTAGACTAAAAATAGAAAGAAATTAGTTGGACAACTAAAAATATGTAGAAAAAATTAGCTGAGCCTGGTGGCACATGCCTGTAGTCCCAGCTACTCAGGAGGCTGAGGCAGAAGGATTGCTCGAGCCCAGGAGTTTGAGGTTGCTGTGAACTAGGCGGACGCCATGGCACTC
>NW_012150328.1:0-357 GCF_000956105.1 Propithecus coquereli | reverse complement strand
ACAGAAAACCAATAATGAAAATCAATGAAACTGAAAGGTGGCTATTTAAAAAGATCTATGAGATTCATAAATATCTAGCAAGAATTACCAAAAAAAGAAGAGAGAATTTGCAAATTATCAATGTCAGAAATGAAAAAGGAAACATTATTATAGACATTTAAAAGATAAAAAGAGAATATCATGAACAATTTTACGTACATAAAAATGACAATATGGATAAAACAGACCAATTTCTCCAAACACAAAAGCTACCAAAACTTATTTAAGGTGGAATAGAAAACTTGAATAGCTCTATATGTATTAAAGATATTCAATTTATAAACACTTTCCAAAAATAAAAAATTCCAGGCCAAGATG
>NW_012150327.1:8672-9172 GCF_000956105.1 Propithecus coquereli | reverse complement strand
AGGTGGTTTGACCATAGAAGGATTTTTGCAATGGCTTCCAAAGGAGGTGACGAATGAAAACTAATTAGGTGGAGTGGAGGCTGGACTTGTAGCAAGATGTCGTCAAAGGAGGGAGCATGCTTAATTAAGAGGGACAAAAAAAGAGACCAGTGCAGAGAGTGTGGAAGCTCCTTATATAGAGACTGGAGAGCAAGGAGAGTATCTGTGAAGGCAGGGCCAGTTTATTCAGGGTTTTTTTAGGTTATATTAAAAAGTTTTTGTTCTCATTCTATGAACAATAGGACTTGTCTAAATTGATTTAAATAAATAAAGGAGGAGGGTGATATGATTAGCTTTCATTTAGAAAGATGTACACTGTTTGCAATGTAGAAAGTAAATCCAGTGAATCCAGAACTAAGTAGACTGAATAGGACAAAAAGGTGGCACTAGTAAAGACAGAGAAATGGATGGATTTGAGGGAATTTAGGAGATAAAATCAATAGGACTTCATGACAGATTTC
>NW_012150327.1:5323-5692 GCF_000956105.1 Propithecus coquereli | reverse complement strand
TATTATATGTATTAGAATTTAAAAATAAAGCAAATCAACTCATCTTTATTAGGGACATCAGAAAAGGATGATATAAATGGAGCTTTATGCCAATATTTTCCATAATATTTCATTTTGACAACTGTAGAGATTTAATTATTTCCAAATTGATTCATAGATTCACATAATCCTAGTCAAAATACCATATGTGTGTGTTCAGGGAAAAGAGAGAAAGATGCAAAATTTTATTTCAAATAAAATAACAGAGAAAAACCAAGACAATTTTTTAAAAACTAGATGTGGAATTTAGTAGTTAGAGTAAGGACATTTAGTTATAAAATACAAAATATATGGTAAAACTATAATGATGTTTGAAAACAGGGATCTGAC
>NW_012150327.1:3447-3758 GCF_000956105.1 Propithecus coquereli | reverse complement strand
CGAATAAAATGTTCAGTCAAGGGAGTATTTTACAAATCTTGGAGTATTATTAAATATTATTAGTTTTGGTACCCAAACTAAATTACAGCTCAGACAAGGGACTGAAAGGTCAGGTTTATTATTCACTTTAGTAAAAATGTAACCACAACACTTGTTTCTACATCAGGGAGTATTATAACCATCACTATAACTAATAACAACAATGAAAATAATACAGCCACATTTTATTTTGCATTTTTCAGTAGACAGTAGGGCTTATGGTTAATAGTCTTTATATTTACACTGAAGCTTTTTATGGAGGAGTTTAGAGT
>NW_012150327.1:0-704 GCF_000956105.1 Propithecus coquereli | reverse complement strand
ATTAGAATATTTCATTTCCATGTACAAACAATAGTGCTAAATACTATCACCTTATTTAGTCATGTATTGATTATTTATTTATTTGATATCAGTTTGTGTTCAACATTTTCCTTCTAGTCAAGCTTCTTCGTAATTTTCAGACAAGACTTTTCTGAGTTTTTTATATTCTTAACATTTTTCTAATGCTTTATTAATGTGTGTCAGCTTTGTTGTCATTTCATTCCCAAAATTTATATTTAGAAATGTTACAATGTATGGATTTGACTTAAGATCAAATTTCACAAAACTTATGTAAGTAAACTTAAAGTCTTACTTTTTAAAATTTTTTTTTATTTTCATTTTTTAGAGACAGCGTCTCACTATGTTGCCCAGGCAAGAGTACAGTGCTTATTCACATGTGCAAACATGGCACACTACAGCCTTGAACTCCTGGCCTCAAGTGATACTCCCGCCTCAGCTTGCCAAGAAGCTGAGACTACAGGCGCACCACCATACCTGGTCTTACTTTTAACGCGTTAACTTTCAGGTGAGTTGTATTTAACTCGTGCTAGTTTTGAGCCTGGGCCGTTGTGAAGCATATGGAACTCACACATCTCTTTACCTTGAGAGACACGTGAACTATTTTTCAAGTTGCACATAACTCATGCACAGAAAATAATAAAAGATAACAAATTTTTCATTAAATTAGAAAGGATTCTTTTTTT
>NW_012150326.1:8635-9412 GCF_000956105.1 Propithecus coquereli | reverse complement strand
AGAGAAAATCACTTTTAGAAAAGAAGACAAGGAAGCAAGCAAGAAAGACAGAATGACAAAACCACTAGAAATCAAATAATAACACGGTACTATTAAGTCCTTACCTATCAATAACATTGAATGTGAATGGACTAAACTCTCCAGTCAAAAGACATATAATGGCTGAATGGATTAAAAAAAAAAAAAAACAATATACAACTATATGTCATCTGCCAGAAACACACTTCACCTATAAAGATACACATGAACTGAAAATAAAGGGATGGAAAAAGATATTCCATGCTAATGGAGATCAAAAAAGAATAGGAGTAGCTATACTTTTATCAGATAAAATAGATTCCAAGACAGAAACTGTGTAAAGAGACAAAGAAGATCATTGCATAATGACAAAGGGGTCAATTCAGCAAGAAGATATAACAATCCTAAATATATATATGTACCCCAAACTGGAGCACCTAGATATATAAAGGAAATATTATCAAAGCTAAAGAGATAGACCCCAATATAATGATCGTTGGAGAGACCAACACTCCACTTTCAGTATTAGATCATTGAGCCAGGATATCAACAAAGAAACATAGGATTTAATCTGCACTATAGACTGAATGGACTTAATAGATATTTATATAACACAGCATGCAACAATATAGAATACATGTTATTCTTTTCAGCTCATGGATAATTCTTAAGGATAGGCCACATGTTAAGCCACAAAACAAATCTTAAAAAATTCAAAAAACCCTGAAATCATACCAAGTATTTTCTTTGATCACAGTG
>NW_012150326.1:5113-5559 GCF_000956105.1 Propithecus coquereli | reverse complement strand
AAAGTGCTTTAATATTTCAAATGTGAAAATCAGGACTTTGATCAAGAAGAAAATCTAATCAGGATACACAGAACTGAAACAGTTAAAGATATAATACTTTATTTGGAGCAGACCTTGGACTGAATATAAAGTTTTACATACAGCCTAAGAACATGAAAACCTATGAAAGAGAACATATTTAATCTCTAGGCAATAGGCGGTGGTCTTAAATTTAATAGTTCTCTCAGAATTCTTTATTCTCTTGTTCTAAAGGAAAAGCACTATCAGTTTTTCAATAGATATACATTCCATATTTCATGAAGCTCTGTATTTCCATTGTGCTGTCTTTAATCATAGGAATGGTTTCAGCTCGTCTGGGATTTCAGGAAATTGCACAAGTAATTGTCATCACAGACACAGCTTAATTTCTAGTGTAGTGATGACATAACAATTTGCCCAAGGCCAAA
>NW_012150326.1:3157-3458 GCF_000956105.1 Propithecus coquereli | reverse complement strand
CTGATGATAGAAGCTTGAAAGCAGTCAGTATATAAATGGCATTTAAAGCATTGATGTTAGTTAGATCACATAAGAAAAGAATGAAAGTGATTAACAGAGCAAGGTCTGAGGTAACAAACTCCTGAAACCAAAGTAGAACGAAATGGAGCTTGGGAGAAAGCTGGAGATAAAAACCAGTGGAGTTTATTATCTGGGAGGATAAGGAAGAGAATGATCCAAAATAGAATAGTTAACCATGTTGGAGGCAGTTGAAAGGCAAGTAGAGGGTATTGATGGAGTTTCCATTGGAAATGACTGATAA
>NW_012150326.1:0-422 GCF_000956105.1 Propithecus coquereli | reverse complement strand
TTGTTTAGGAGCATGATGCTTAATTTCTGTGTATTTTTATATTTTCCAAAATTTCTCATATTATTGATTTCTAATTTTATACCATTCTAATTTTATACTAGAAATGATGCTAGACATGATTTCAATCTTCTTAAATTTGTTAAGACTTGTTTTTTGGCCTAATATATGTTCTATATTGGAGAATATTCTGTGTGTACTTGAGAAGAATGTGTATTCTGTTGCTGTGGGATGTAATGCTCTATATATACATCTATTAGGACCATTTGGTCTTAAGTGTAGTTTAAATCTCACATTTTCTTACTGATTTTTTGTCTGGATATCTGTCCATTGCTGAAAGTATGGTACTAAAATTCCCTATTATTTTATTACAGTCTATCTTTTCCTTAAAATCTATTAATATTTGTTTTATATATTTGGGTGTC
>NW_012150325.1:8547-8861 GCF_000956105.1 Propithecus coquereli | reverse complement strand
TGTAGAGTTTTTTAGTTTTCACTTGGCTTTTTGTTTCTTCTTTGTGATCAAAGTTAAGTTGTTACAACTACAAGATTATTTTTGCAAGCCTTGTGATAACTACAAAGTAAAAATCCATAATGGATACACTAAAAATAAATTAAGGAATTAACACATATTACCAGAGAAAGCCACTTATCCACAAAGGAATACAGGAAGAAAGGAAGTAAGGATTTGCAAAATGACCAGAAAACAAATAGCAAAATGGCAGTAGTAAGTCCTTACCTATCAATAATAACATTGAGTGTAAATAGACTAAATTCTCCAATTAAAAG
>NW_012150325.1:5355-5991 GCF_000956105.1 Propithecus coquereli | reverse complement strand
ACATTCTTTAGAGATATAGAAACAAACAATCCTAAAATCCATATGGAACCAAAAGTCCCTGAATAGCAAAAACAATCCTGAGCAAAAAGAACAATTGAAGAGGACACACAAAAAACCGGAAAGATATCCCATGTTCATGGCTTGGAAGATTTAATATTGTTTAAATGTCCATACTACCCAAATCACTCAACAGATTCAATAAAATCCCTGTCAAAATACCAATGACATTCTTTAGAGAAATAGAAACAAACAATCCTAAAATCCATATGGAACCAAAAGTCCCTGAATAGCAAAAACAATCCTGAGCAAAAAGAACAATGCTGGAGGCATCACACTACCAGACTTGAAAATATACTACATATCTATAGTAAACAAAACATAGACCAATGAAACAGAATAGAGAAACCAGAAATAAATCCATGTACTTACAGCCAGCTAATTTTGACAAAAGGTGTCAAGAAGATACATTAGGAAAAGGACAGTCTCTTCAATAAGTGGTCCTGGGAAAACTGGATATCTATGCAGAGCAATGAAATTAGATTCCTCATATATGAAAATATCATCATATATGAAAATCAAATCAAAATAGATTGAAGACTTAAATATAAGATCTGAAAATATAAAACTTCTAGAAGA
>NW_012150325.1:2426-2758 GCF_000956105.1 Propithecus coquereli | reverse complement strand
TAATATATTGTATCAACAGAATAAAGAACAAAAACACATTTTTATCTTAACGAATGCAGGAGAAGCATGTGACAAAATTCAACACCTTTTAATAATAAAAACACTAAAAAATCTAGGAATACAAAAGAACATTCTCAAACTGATAAAGGGTATCTATGACAAATCTACACATAAAATCATACTTAATGGTGGAACAATGAAAGCTTTTCCTCTAAGGTCAAAAACAAAACCAGGATGTCTGTTCTTGGTACTTTTTTCCAACATTGTATGTATTTGAGGTTCTAGCCAGGGCAATTAAGCAAGAACATGAAATACAAGGCATACAGATTGGA
>NW_012150325.1:0-946 GCF_000956105.1 Propithecus coquereli | reverse complement strand
TGACATGGAAAATAAGTAGAAGAGGGAGTTTATCAATGTCTGGTATTATCTGGCTCCCCTAAACAGCCAAAGTGTCTGACTGAATTCTCAAAAATAATCCCTTTTCCTAATTTTTGCTAGTGGGATTATGATTATAATTAATGTGCTACTAACAGCAGATAACAGGAATAGAGGGTATACATTGCACTGGACACTGAGCTAAACATTTTTATGTATACTGTCTCATTTAATACAGCAATCCCATGAAGTAGGAATTATGATCACACATATTGCAGAGATGAGAAGCTGAGACTGAATGAATGTAAACAATGTGGCCATGACCACACAGCTAGTATGTTTTAAAGATGTGATTCCATTTTATGCCTAACTCTCAAAGTTGTATTCTTGACCCAAATACCATTCTAGCTACACAATATTTACTATCTGAACATCACTCAGGGTCCTGGGTTCCATCCTATCCTGCCGTGGTCATCTCCTTCAGGGTCTCAAAGGATGAGGCCAGTTAAGGCTTCAGCTTGGAACCGCAATAAAATACCTGGTGAACTAGCCTGGATTCTGTGGGTGACTCTTCTTGTAGAGGTGACTACTGATCAGTGGCTTCCTTTTACCCTTTGTTCTGGGCCCACCATCCACTTGCTATGCCAATGCTGAAGATGTGTGAGTCTAGAGGAACTGACCCATCAAGAACAAGACTAAAGTTTCAGCTTAATGCCAAGGGCTTCAATGTTTGAAGTTGGAAAAATAACCAGGAAGCTTGTGAAGCACAAAAAAAGCCAACATTCACCTACCAAAGGGTATTCTGCAAGTATGTTTCCAGGATCATGAGAATGGATTTGTTTAGGTGATAAGAAAGGAAAACTTCCAGGACTAAAATGAATGGAAGCAATTTTATCCCAAAGGTGAGCGTTCCAGAAAGTCATCATTTCGAGCACCTCAATGGTCCTGG
>NW_012150324.1:7569-8076 GCF_000956105.1 Propithecus coquereli | reverse complement strand
TTGGGAAGAATAGATATCTTAACAATATTGAATCTTCCAGTCTTAATGATCATGGTATATATCTGCAATTACTCATCCCTTAATTGTTATTGATATTGTTTTATAGTTTTGGTGAAATGATCTAGACATTTGTCATCATATTTAATATTAGGTATTTTATATTGTATTATTTTTATTGATTTATTGCTAGAAACTCCATTGCTTTTTGTATAATAATCTTGTGTATGACAACTTTGCTAAATTCATTTATTAATTCTGGTAGTTTTTTTTTTCATTGCTTCCATAACATTTTCTTATACATAATAATGTATATGTATAAAACTCCTTTTAAATCAAGAGTTTTACCTATTTTCAACCTATGTCTTTTAAATTTTCCCCCCTTTTTGCAAAGGCTAGCACTTGCAATATAATAATGCATAGAAGTAGAGAAAATTAATATCCTTATCTTGCTTAAAATTTTCTTATAGTTTTCTCATAGATGTCCAGTATTACTTTTAGTATAAAATA
>NW_012150324.1:7146-7519 GCF_000956105.1 Propithecus coquereli | reverse complement strand
TTAAAGTGTACTTTTAAAATATATATTCATAGCTTTCTCATTGATATGTTGGAGTTTCAAAATATACACACACACACACATACACATACAAATATACATTTTTTGGATTATCTACATTTTTTGTTTATTAGGGTGAGAATGATAGTCAATGGCAACTTTTTATATCCTAAGTGGAGGTAGAATATAAAATTTATTTTACCATCCAGAAAGGACTTAATATACAATTTTCTTGAAAGAATAAAGTCTATGGGTTATGGTTACCCTTCATAACAAAATTAATCTCATTTATTCTAAGATGGCCTATGTCTACACAGAAGCCTCCTCTGTGTTTTATAGGGACATATCTTTCTAAAGAGAAAATGTTAATATTTTA
>NW_012150324.1:3005-3956 GCF_000956105.1 Propithecus coquereli | reverse complement strand
TTAAAAACTTTAGGGGTCATATTGTGAGAGATATTAAGGAAACTGAAGATGTCCTATTCATCTTTTTTAATATAGTTGAATAAGATAGAAAAAAATCTTTTTACATTTGTAGACTAAAGATGATATTTAACAATGCTATATGGTATCAAGAGCTTTTATATACCATTAAGGAAACTGAAGATGTCCTATTCATCTTTTTTAATATAGTTGAATAAGATAGAATAAAAAAATCTTTTGACATTTGTAGACTAAAGATGATATTTAACAATGCTATATGGTATCAAGAGCTTTTATATACCATGGAGTATGGCTCAACCATAAAAAGGAATGAAATAATGTCTTTTGCAGCAACTTGGATGGAATTGGAGACCATCATCCTAAATGAAGTATCTCAGAAATGGAAAACAAACACCATATGTACTCTCTAATAATTGTGAGCCAATTGATGGGTACTCATGGGCATAAAGAAATGTAAAGGTCATTGGAAATCAAGAAATGGGGGTGAGGTAAAAACCTAGCTATCAGGTACAATGAACACTATTCGACTATTCAGGTGATAGGCACAAGTATTAGAAAAGGTATCCATGTAACAAAAATATTTGTACCCCTTTAATGTTTTGATATTTAAAAACAAACAAAAAGAGTGCCACATAAAATCAAGATTCTTGACAAAAAGTATATATTAAAGCATATTTTCTCAAAGAAAAACCATGCTACTTTTCAAAATAAGGATACTTAACACTATAAATTGTTTTGCTCTTTTTAAAGGTGTACTGAGTGTGAAATTCAACACACCTAGTGAATTATTACACTTAATTAAAATGTAAAGCTCAATGAATTATCAGAAAGTGAACTACATGTAATCAATATCAAAATCAGGAAATAGAATTTGGGGATGCTTCTAATGTTTTGTTTTTCACACTGGGGAAATTTCTATGGAGTCGTTTATTT
>NW_012150324.1:0-675 GCF_000956105.1 Propithecus coquereli | reverse complement strand
CAAATATAATTCACAGCCTTATACTATTGTTTGGAAATTTCTTAGTTCAAGCATCTAAAAATTGGATTTTCCTGAATGAATGCATTTTTGGCTTGAATTTTTATTACCTCTGATGCAATCTGAATAATACATATGATCTCAAACCTTCTATACTCAAATTTTTAATGCATGAAATGCACTACAGACAAATCCTTATGAAGTTCTTGTTTTCAATTTGTCAAATTTATTGATGAAATAAAAGAAAAAAATAAAATGCTAAATAAGGTTTCTCTTTTAATACAGTCTCAAGAAAATGCACATATTTTAATAATTTTTCTTATTTTTTTGTCATTTTTCTTGTCAAGTATGATTGTACCTATCAATTATAAATATAGGATAATGTCAAAGTCATCAATCAATTGATAGAAATTCTCAATTCACAAGCCCTGGTTTTCAACCAGATATTCAAAGAACTCTATTAAATTAGGCATAATCTTCTATTTCAGGAACCCATCTGCAATATTTTAATTAGGATGCTTCTTTCCTAAAAATGCACATTCATTCTTTATACTATTAAAATCATCCATAACTGAAAGTAAACAATACTGTTTTAAAAGATTTTAATGTATTTTCCATTTTCCATGACTTATCTTGCTTATGAGGATAGGAAGTCATTCATATATTATCTATAAGTAT
>NW_012150323.1:3934-4509 GCF_000956105.1 Propithecus coquereli | reverse complement strand
ATAATAACCTACTATCTTATGTAGCAGATGCTGTTTGTGCTCGCTTATTTCATTAAAAAAAAACTGCATTCCGTGCCTAAGAAGTTTATATAGATTTTGCTTAATTCTAGATCCTTATACAAAGCTGCTTATTTGATGCTTATATTTGGATGTCTAATATGAAACAAAACTGAAGCAAATTAAAATGAACAATTCAAAGCTCTTAATCATTTCCCCATTTCCCAACCTGTTCCTCTTCCAATATTACCCAAGTTCATAAATATTATAACACCAACATCTTCCCAGCTAGCTGTTCAAATCAAAAACCTAGGAGTCATCCTTAGGTCATCCCTTTTCCTCACACAAGCAAGCTATGACAATTCTATCTCCCGAACACCACAATCCTTCCAATTCTCCCCAATGTTTTTTACTAACCCTCAAAGCTCAAATTTCCTGCATTACCGCAAAAGTTCCACAAAGCTCCCTGGATCTACCCTAATGACTATCCAATTCATCCTGCACTTACCACAGACTAATATCCTTAACATGAACATCAGACCATACTCTTTACCAACTTTAACTTCATCACATACATT
>NW_012150323.1:3610-3884 GCF_000956105.1 Propithecus coquereli | reverse complement strand
CTTATAGAAGAATTTGGTTTTTTATCAGTAAAACCTCAAAGATATGTAAGTCAAATGGATCTTTAGGATTTAATTATGTCACATTCTATGGATAAAATGCAATAATATTTCACAGTTGGCATAAAGCACCACATGACAGATAAGTATTTCAGCTTCTAGTGTCACAGGCTAGGCAGGAACATCCAACTCTATTCAGAACAATATTCTACGGCTTCTCTTAAAATTCAGAACCAGCCAGTCCAAAAGCAAAATTGTCATAAAATAAAAATTAAGA
>NW_012150323.1:3181-3560 GCF_000956105.1 Propithecus coquereli | reverse complement strand
ACTATCCAATTCATCCTGCACTTACCACAGACTAATATCCTTAACATGAACATCAGACCATACTCTTTACCAACTTTAACTTCATCACATACATTGATTGTCATGACTTATATGACTGCACTGGCCTCTGACCACTTCCTAACTCACTGCACTATAATCACATTGGCCTGCTGTTCTGTTCCTACGTTACCAACATTTGGGCATTTGTATTATCTGTTCCCCGTTTCTGGTACACTTGGTCTACAGAACTTTGCACAGCTCTTTCACGTAAGTTCCAGTTCAAATATTTTCTTCTCAGACAGACATTTCTTGATCAATCAATCAGAGCATCCATCCCACCTCTATATGCTCCAACTATCACACTGCCTTTTTTTTTTTT
>NW_012150323.1:0-366 GCF_000956105.1 Propithecus coquereli | reverse complement strand
CTCTAATTACAACAGGAGAATCTCTTCTTAAGCTTAAAACAAAACTCATTAAAAATTAGCACAACAGAAAGACTAATAGAAATCCTGAGGGAATACCAGCACTCCCCCTCATATAATATAAAGTTATCTCAAAATGTATTTATTCACAAAATAAACATGCGATCAATGAGAAGAATCTACTGAAAATTATATCAGTATTAGAAACTTTAATATATTATGATCATTCCTAATTCTTTATATTTTCTTGAATAATTTGAGACAGTATCACACCATCCAACAAATCCATCCCACTTTAATTTACCTTCAAGTTATACAAAGCTATCAATATATCCTGTTAAACTCGTAGTGCCTATACTTTAAAGCCAA
>NW_012150322.1:8600-8894 GCF_000956105.1 Propithecus coquereli | reverse complement strand
TTTTTTAAATGGCTATTTCTCCTTTTACTTTGGGTATACTTTGTATTTACCTTCAAACATAGTGATGGCTGAACATTCAGGTAGAGCAGAACTACTAACTTCTTGTCTGAAATACAAGCTCGTGATTGCAAATGCCTCAAGTTGGAGGAGCTTGATTCAGGAAGATATTCACGTAGCATATGCCAGTACCCCTTGACATTGTTCACTTGACAAGTCTACCACTAGTCCATTTTTGTTTGTCTTTCCTAGATTATATATTGAGAACACAGTTTTCTAATTGGCTTCCTTTATCTC
>NW_012150322.1:6605-6920 GCF_000956105.1 Propithecus coquereli | reverse complement strand
AACGTAATCTTCGAAGTGGTATGTCATTACTTTTGCCGTATTCTTTTAGAAACAGGTCACTAAATCCAACTCACACTCAAGGGGAATGGGTTACACAAAGATGTGAGTACCAGCAGCCTGGCATGCCTGATGGCCATTTCAGAAGCTGCCTTCTGCATGTGTGTTGTGATGCCTACACAGTATTTTACAGGGTTGTAAATTTAAAATCATAACTTAATTTGTATCTACATAATACCAAATATTTTGATAAAAATAAAATTTGGTTCAACAATACAGATGTTCTAAATTAGCAGAATCTTAACTGTGTACAGTTTT
>NW_012150322.1:6126-6555 GCF_000956105.1 Propithecus coquereli | reverse complement strand
TACTTTTTAAAAACAATTATTTTAGGACATTGTTCTGTCTCTTTGAAAAATTACCTTTGAGAGCTCAGAATCATCCATGCAGCTGGAATCAGAACCGCTCACCACTGCTCATCATCATTTTGTGAGAACATAAAGTCACCCACAGAAAATCATGGTACGGGTACCATATTTTATTTCAGGGAAACATAGTTTAGGTCGTTTAGGCTACATCTTGTCAACAAAGAAGTTATATTTATAGTCTCTCCTTCAATTTAATTTACCAAGGCAAAAGTCTACCTGCAGGTTTTCAGCCAATACCCTACAAAGTGTAAAGAAGATACGAGGTGCTGGATATCCTCTGCACAATCTTTCTCATGACCTGAAGGAGTAGCAGACCCTGGATTCAGGGATTTAAGATCATAATTATGTCCTGATAGGAGACTCACAGGA
>NW_012150322.1:0-446 GCF_000956105.1 Propithecus coquereli | reverse complement strand
GATGATTAAGCACAGGCATTACTAAAGGTTGCTGACATTTATTAGTTTATTTGTCCAGCACAGCCCTACTGCTTTTCAGAAAGCTAACCATTTGCCGTTTTACTTGAAATTGCCAAATCCACCCTCACAACTACCATGGGAGCCTCTCAATAACATAGTGGGGCTGGGCACAGTGACTCATGCCTATAATCACAATATTTTGGGAGACCAAGACAGGATTACTAGAGGCCAGGTGTTCCAGACCAGCCTAAGCAACAAAGTAAAACTTTATTGCTACAAAAGATACAAAAAAATTAGTCACGTGTGGTGGCACTTACCTATAGTCCCAGGAACTCATGAGGCTGAGGCAGGAGGACTGCTTGAGCCTGGAAGTTTGAGGTCACGATGAGCTATGATGATGCCATGCACTCTAGCCCAGGAAACAGAGTGAGACCCTGTTTCAAAAA
>NW_012150321.1:15523-15928 GCF_000956105.1 Propithecus coquereli | reverse complement strand
TAAGCAGTAACATTTAAGCTGAAATCTGTAATACAAGAGGAGCCAGCCCTTCAAACATATAAGAAAGGCATGCCAACCAAGTATATTATATCCAACATAGCTATACTTCAGAAATGAAGGAAAGACAAAGACTTTCCCAGACAAATAAAAGCTGAATTTATTGCCACCAGACCTATCATACAAGAATTGCTAAAGACAGTTCTTCAAACTGAAAGAAAAGGACACTAACATGATTGTTATATTAATACTGTAATTGTGATGTGTAAACGACTGTATCATTAGTAAGAAGACTGAAAGATAAAGCTGTTAAAATAATAACTACAATAATTTGTAAAGAAATAGTCAATACAAAAAATGTAATTATGACATCAAAAATTCAAAAATTCAAAATGTAAGCAGAGAAAG
>NW_012150321.1:3049-3658 GCF_000956105.1 Propithecus coquereli | reverse complement strand
AAACTGAGCAGCCTGAGGTAGGGACTTCTTTGCACGAAGGAGTGATCATTACATTTTCTACGGCACTGGGTCTGCTGAGGTCAAAAACTCTTTGTCTGCATCATGACATAGAAAACAAATGGCCTACAGCCAATAGACTGTATTTTGTTGCCTGTTGTTGCAATCATCCGTTCACACTATCCATTGCGAAGACGGGTGAAATGAGTGGGTGTGGGTTCACTGAGGTGCATCCTCGTAACCACAGATGGCTACAACAGAGCATTATCATTCATTGACTAGGAACCTACTCTTTGTTAGTCCCTGTATTCTAAGTTTTCAACATTCTGCTTTTTTCTTTCTTCAAAAATGTGCTATAGAAAATACATTCCTCAGGCAGCCTTTGCTGATTGTATAAAGTATTATTTTATTCAATCTTCAATAGGAAATGAACTCTCATTATCTTTACCAGTGGTAGAATAAGAATGAATCTACAACTTTGTCTCAATCTGTTAAATAACCAGAGCAAAGAAGCAACATCAGAGAGTGGAGATAGAATATTTTGCAAGTAGGTAGCCTAAAACCCAGATATGGCTGAGTCATTTTGTCCTGGAAGAGTTTCTTTACTCCCTT
>NW_012150321.1:707-1090 GCF_000956105.1 Propithecus coquereli | reverse complement strand
TGTGCCCTGGATATGCTACACTATCTGTTCATTTCCCTCAGTCTCTGCCACAGCCTGTGTAGTGATGGCCACCATCCTCTCTCATGCGGATGCTCCTACAGCTTCATACCCTGCCTCCCTGCCCCTCCCCTGGACTTCCTGTAGTCCACTTCAATGGGTACAAAATAGATCCATTTAAACACAACTACTATTACACACTACTCTTTTTAAATTTCACCAATGGGCCCTCTTTCCACTTAATAAAAATGTAAGTACTTGAAGGCCCTACTGAATTTATGTTGTAAATCCAAGTTATATTTCTCATGATTCACTCCATTCCAGTCCCACAGGTTTATTTAATACTGCAACCTGTGTTCAAGTCACTTTTCTCAACCCTTTACTAT
>NW_012150321.1:0-657 GCF_000956105.1 Propithecus coquereli | reverse complement strand
TATGAGATTACATTATGGGCCTTTTTAATATTTGCACTTATATTATCTCAAACCCAGAAAATTGTAGAACACTAGAAATCTTGATATATTTTAATGTCCTATTGAATTTAGTTTTTCAGATGAAATTACTCACCGAAATTTTAATCTTTCCAAATTAAGCAGCTAGAATGAATAATCTTTATCAGGAAGAAGATCTGGAATAATTATTTAGGAATGAAGCTGAATGTATTATTTCACTGCCAAAGTCATGCATGAGGACTTGGACATAACTATAAGAATAGGAAAATAGGGAGGGGGTGAGGGAAGAAAAACTACCTATCAGGTGCAGTGTACACTATCTGGTGATGAATATACTAAAAACCCAGACCTCACCACCATACAGCTCATCCACATGGTCAAAAGCCACTTGTGCCCCTAAATCCGTCAAAATAAAAAAAAATAGGAACATTGAACTTAAATTATTACTCTGGGGCCTTGATTTTTAGCTTCTACTTACATCCTCTCCTATAGTAAATAATGCACTCTAAATATGCATAAGGGCTGAATTTTCACACATAGGTGAATTTTCCATTTAATCAAAGTATTTTCTCAAGCACCCCAAAATTCTAGCATTTTAATAAATTTTAATGTAATGTTTCATATATTCGTGTATAAGAG
>NW_012150320.1:19269-19629 GCF_000956105.1 Propithecus coquereli | reverse complement strand
ATCAGTTTACCAGACTTTAAGCTGTACTACCAGGCTGTAGTGACTAAAACAGCTTGGTACTGGCACAAGAACAGAGACATTGACCTCTGGAACAAAATGTTATTTCTTTATGTCAACAAATGAGATTTTTATCTTAGCAGACAGGGAACAACACTCATAAGGATTAGATACAAATGAAATAAATTTGCTTTTTTTCTAGAGAGCTCAAACTGCTTGAACAATTACAAAATAATTCCAAGTCTTCAGTGCATTTTCTCTCTGTGGAATAATATGCTAGAAGACAAGCTGTAACCAGAAAGTTTATTACATTACACGAAATTAGAACGAAAAGAGGAATTGGATTATATTTAGTAGTAAGTC
>NW_012150320.1:15679-16029 GCF_000956105.1 Propithecus coquereli | reverse complement strand
TTCTTCATTGTTAAAACAAGCTCAGCTTTGTTCAGATACCATTCAAACAGTAAAATGTATGGGGAAATAATTTATTATGATTCAAAATAGCTAAAAGAGAAGAATTATAGTATTCCCAACACAAAGAAAAGATAAGTGTTAGAGGTGATGGATATCTCAATTACCCTGACTTGACCATTACACATTGTATACATGTATCCAAACATCACATGTACCCCCAAAATATGTACAACTGTGATATATCAATAAAAATACAAAAAAATGATTAAATGCATGGGGACATTTATATAGAAATTATTCACCCACTTGAATTCCTATAGAAATAATTCAGTTTGGTTCTCACTCACTGT
>NW_012150320.1:12601-14448 GCF_000956105.1 Propithecus coquereli | reverse complement strand
CCTGTTTATTAGAATTTTGTAAATTTTATGAAAATAGAGAGAAGGAAAGAAGGAACAAAATATTAATAGATAGGAGTGCCTGCTTATTGTATATGTGTGTGTGTGTGTGTGTGTGTGTGTGCTTCTATACATGTATATGTAGAGTAATAAGTATAGACCTAATTGAGAATTTTACCATTTGAGCAAAGACCAGAAGGAGGTTAGGAGCCCAGTGCTGCTAGAAGAAGAATACTCCCTCAGATGCTAAGGATGTTGACAAAGTTAAAGGTGGAATATTTCTGTCTTGTTTCTAGAAGAGCAAGCAGGAAAGACAGTAAGTTGGAGCAAATTGAACAGGTAGAAGAGACATAGCATAGGTCAGAGAGGAAAGGTGAATGCCACCTGCTATAAGGCCTTTGTCACAGACTGGAGTCCTTGGGAAGCTTTTAGGAAGATAGAAATTAGATCTAGATGTCTACTAGGAAGTGTTCTAAGCATAAACACCTCTCTGGTTTAAGTGACAAAACCAAGATTGGTAGTTGGGCATGGTACAGTCACTAAAAGGGTTCAGCCAACCCTATGGAAAACTGGAAAGGTATGAAGAGTCTTTAGAATAGTTCCCTATTGCAGGGAGGACCCACTTTACATCCCCTCATCAGTCAATCATTGGATGCTGACTTCCCCTAGAAAGAGGTATGGAAATTTGGAGGAAGTAATTCTCTTTAGCTGAGTGCTTCCCGTAGAGGTCTGACATATGAATGTTGTCAGATGAAACTGTCCCAGCAGCTGAAAGAATAAGTCCTTCTTCTGTCCTCTCAGGTCGATCTAGGCTGTGCGGCACAGTATTCATAACAAAGCAGACCTTGAGCTGCTCAGATCGTCCTGCTTCATATACATTCTAGGAACATCTTCTCCAGTACTCTTGTGGAAATTTTTTCCTGGAAAAAATTATAAGAAGGTTGATGAGATGATCTTTAGCTTAGGCCGCTGCAACTGAACTTGAGGTCTCAACAGATATGCATCATCTCTGTCTTCTCTTATCCATCCTAGATTGTTATTAATGTCTACCAGCGTCTCCGTAGAACAGGTACTATATGCTAGCATGATACAGAAGTCCATTACTGAGAGGTCCAATCCCCCTTTTCTCCTGCTTTTCTCAAAACATGATCCTTATCTTATCCATATGGAGAAGGGAATACCAAGAGGCACCCAACTGAATCACCTGAGTTGAATCATATTCCTCCATGTACCAATGTGTAACAGCAGCCTTACCTTCTCCTGATAATTAGCATCGATTATTCTTTTCTATTAATAGGTGATATATTTTTCTTGTGTACTAATCCATTGACACAAAATGCCAAGCTTGTCCATGTTCAGTGGTGGCCACATTGATCTGTCTTTTATTATTTTTTGATCCACATTTCTATAGGGATAGAAAAGAACATATTTACGAAAATCATGATCATATATCATGTACCTGAGGCTATACTAATCTGCTGTAGCAAAAATACTACAACTGTCTGAGCAGTTATTGGGACTGCCACTTCTTGAGTTTGTGATAGTTTACGGTTATTCTCTAGAATCTATGTAATTTTTTAAAGGGGCCAAATTGATGAATTAAATGGAAATATTTTGGGGATCACCACCTCTGCATCTTTTAGATTTTTAGGGTGGCATTAGTTTAGCATTTTCTCTGGGATACAACATCTTGGCCAAATTGGGAGGGAGAGGAGAGCAGTTTCAGATGATTCCACATGGTATTTCTCACTGTAATTTTTCTTACTTTAAAGGCCAAGGAATAAATGGGAGGATTAAGTCAGCTTTGAGTGATGGCCCATCCAATTTTATCTTTGCAGACCTGATTTATG
>NW_012150320.1:0-531 GCF_000956105.1 Propithecus coquereli | reverse complement strand
ATCCACAAATTTATCTATATCTATATCCATCTACATCTATCCTATTTCTACCTCTATATTGATAAGTATAACAATATCTATTATTTACCTACCTACCTAGCATTTTAATTATGTATGACATTTCATATTTTCAGTAGTCTAAACCAGTTTCATTGCTTTCACACACAGTTTCCAAACTTCCAAATTTATAAAGTTCCTAGCCCTTTATAAATTTTACTCCAGCACCCTTTTCCCAACAAATTATTATGATGAAATAAAACAAAATTAATCATATTGAATAATAACACTCTTTTGCAAAACAATGGTGGTTTTAATAGAGTTAATTTTAAATGTTAAACCTTTAAGTTTAAAGTATAAGAAAACGAATATAAGTTAATAATCCATTAATTGTTAACATTAACCAACAGTTTTGAATACCTGATTGAATTTTGTCATGTCCGGTTTTATTGAGCTGATTCATGTAGTACTTTAAGTACTTTATTATTATTATTATTATTTTTTTTTTGAGACAGAGCCTCACTGTGTTGCCCT
>NW_012150319.1:1531551-1532136 GCF_000956105.1 Propithecus coquereli | reverse complement strand
TTTTATGAAATACCATTTTTATGTTCTAACACAATTTTTAATATAGTTGTTTTGTAATTTTCTTGTTTTTTCTGAATCTTACTAATCTATGCATCATTCACAACCCCTAAAATTGTACTTTGTCCTCAGTAAGGGCTCCATAAACATTTGCTAAATAGTGAAATTAAATAGCCATTGCTTATCTCAGTTTAATGGTAAAAGAGGAAAAGAAGTAGCGATAGCAAATATTAATAATTTTAATGTAATTCTAGCTTTAAAAACCCCCACAATATAATTTGATCTCAAATAATGTGGTTCATAAAAATGACTAGGTTTATATTTCTATGAAATTCCATTGTTATGTGATTGCTAAATTGCAACTCAGTAGCCAATATCCTGTGTTTCAATTTTGCCCTTTGACAAAGCTTTATAAAATGTTGTGGATCATAGAAAATAAAAGGGCATTATCAAAATCTTTGTGCTAACAAATAAAAGCAGCTCACTGGCATATACTTTTGAACTAACATTTCATTATGTTAAAAAGGTTCCCAGATCATTCTAATATACATTAGGGATGATCATTCCTTTTCTTAAAGGATTGATTTC
>NW_012150319.1:1530821-1531501 GCF_000956105.1 Propithecus coquereli | reverse complement strand
CAAGTTTATTTTCTTTGCAACAATCTGTTTCCAATGATCCACATTAAAACTATGTTAGGCATGAATAAATATGTAAGAGGGCTTGAAACCTGCCGTTATTTAAAATGTTATTTTCCCCATTATTTTAATGTGCAAGAAGTGATCTGAGAAAAGATTTGCTCGCTAATGCTGGCAGAGGTTTGAAGTTAACAGCTAACATGAAAACTTCCTTTACATTGTTAGAGCAAACTATTAATATCTTAGAGGTTTTGTTCTTCAGAGCTGAACATGCTTTTTGAGTTTCAAATTGCTTGAGTTATCTTTAATTCCATTAGAAATAAAGCATGAGACAGTAAAAACTGTTCTATCTGAGAAATACCATCTTTCTTAATTCAGTGTCAAGGAGAATCTTTCAGAGAAATATCAAGGGTTGTCAAATGCTGCTAAACCAATGGGCCATATTAGATTTAAACCATGATGCATACTTCTGTTGAAAGTAGTATTATATTAGTAGAGCATACAATAGACTTGACTACAGAAGACAAATCTGGCCATATATTTGTCATAAGGTATGCACTCACAAGTTCTCTATTCATTTCAATTGTCATAAACTACCAAATGCATCTTACTGAACTCTCTTTGGTTAAAAAGGAGGAAAGATAGATATCTAATGCACACTATAATAAAGACATTTTTATAAA
>NW_012150319.1:1527558-1528317 GCF_000956105.1 Propithecus coquereli | reverse complement strand
CTAATACAGAAAGTGATATACAAAATGAAGGAAGTATGCGTAAAGAATTAGGGGACCATAGCAAAGAAAGTATCTCTCTCTGATTTTTGGGTGATGAGTGAGTTAGTGAAAGTGGAGAAGGTAATGAAAGACTGTGATTCCAGCAGGGAGAGTAGCATTCACCGATCACAGATGCGAGAAACAGTCGTGTGTGTGTGTGTGTTCATGTGTTTGGATGGTAAACACCTCATGGTTGTTAAGGCAGTTAATGATGAAATGTAAACTATGCAATAGCACCACAAGAGACTGGATAGGTAGATACAGATCAAACCACGTGAGTCTACTATATTGTGCCAAGAGATTTGTGAAATCCACTGAATAATTTTAAGCAGAGAACTAACATGGGTAGACTTCCATTTTGGATAGACTATGATGGCTTTGATCTGGGGAACAGATTTTCATGAAATATAATTGGTGATAAGACCAAACTGGACTTTATCATGATTACTGAGGTGAGAGATGATGAGGGACTGAGTTAGAAAAGAGAAAGATGAGCAAATCAATTCATGCAGAACTTAGGAGATAAAACTGGAAGATAGAGGGTTGCATTTGATGTGTGTGCCCAGATGATATTATGAACTAAAGGTTGTACACCCCTCAAAACTCAAATGTTGAAGCCTAACCACCAGTGTGATGGATTTTGGAGGTGGGTGCTTTGGGAGGCATTAGGTCTAGATGAGGTCATGAGGGTATGGCTCCCATGATGGGATTAGTGTCCAT
>NW_012150319.1:1525020-1525549 GCF_000956105.1 Propithecus coquereli | reverse complement strand
AAAGGGAAGGAAAAAAAACACCACCACACTGAGCTTCAGCTACAGCAATCTCAATTAATAATCAAGCTTCTATAATACTAGAGTGAAAATTTTTGAGAGAAAAAGTAGATTGCTTCCTGAGAGCTTCTGTAATGCTAATAGAATCTTTAGACTCCATTGTTGCACTGATGATTCACTGGTAAGAAGCAAGCACATTTTTTTTGGCCTTCATTATCAGCCCATTTCTGGCCTGATTTGCTTCAGATGATTTAGACTCCGCTGCATCTGAACTGTGACTTTCCATATCAGAAAAGGGAATGAAAGATGAACAAAAGAAAAAAAACAGGGAGGGGAAAGTAAGATGAAGAAGAAGAAAAAAAACTTGAAATCTAAAATTTAAACAAAAAAAAATTCTAACCTCCTGACCATTCTATGCTTAAGGTTGAAGTTTTCAGTATTTCCAGGACTTCTCCCCACTCTTTACCCTCCCCAAAACTTTTATTATTTTGCATCTAAAGGACATTGCTTTACGGTGTGTGAAGCAAAACCA
>NW_012150319.1:1524367-1524970 GCF_000956105.1 Propithecus coquereli | reverse complement strand
TGCAAGAAAAGAAATTCATTAAAGAAAAAACAGACCAAGTGATTTTAAGGAAGCTTGCAATCATTTTCTACTGTAAAACAGGAAAATTGAAAATCAACAGGCTGTTTAGATTTACAAAAGAAAACAATTGCACATGAATATTTTCATACATATTTACAAAATTATGTGCATTCACTCATGCACACAACACAGAATTCATTTCTCATAAGAAGTATAAAATACGAAATGTCAGAGTTCATTTAATCCATCGGTATATGTATGTATAACCAGGAGGATCACTTTATTTCTCTTCTAATGAGGACAGTACAGCAGAAAATATGACAATTTCTAACACAGAAAGCACAGGCCAAGCATCCATTTCACGGTATAGCTGCTACTTCTGCAACTGCCAGTCAACATAAATGAAGTTCTGAAAGTCTTGTGGTCAATATGTGAATTTGGAAGCAGCCACAAAAGTGCACGGTTATTTAAAAAAAAAAAAAAAAGTACTCAAAGTTACTTTACTTTATGTAATATCCAGTGATATGACCAGCTACATACACAGTTTATTTATATACGCCTCAAGTAGCTATGTGTGAGGTTTTATGTGTGAGATTTACACTC
>NW_012150319.1:1522085-1524317 GCF_000956105.1 Propithecus coquereli | reverse complement strand
CATGAGGGTATGGCTCCCATGATGGGATTAGTGTCCATATAAGAAAAGGAAGAGAGACCAGAGTTCTCTCTCTCTCTCTCTCTCTCTTTGCTATGTGAGGACACAATTAATAGACACCATCTGCAAGCCAGGAACAGGGACCTCACCAGGAACCTAACTGCAGGCATCTTGATCTTGGACTTCTTAGTCTCTAGAACTGTGAGAAATAAATGTCTACAGTTCCAGCCAGTCTATGACTTTTTGCCTCAGCAGTTCGAGCTAAGACAGAGGGTGAGAGTAGAAGCTGTCACGTTTGACTCTCCCATTTCTGGGTTGTGTGAAGGACTAAATATTGGAGGCATAAACTAAAATAGAAAAAAAACAGGAAGAAGATTGTGTCTGAAAGAAAGACAATGAGTTTCATTTTGAGCATACTGAATTTGATGCAGGGATGTCATACGAGCAATTTCACATACAAAGGAAGTGAAAGATACATGACAAAAAGGAGGAAAAGAAGCAAAAGCTACTGTAAGATACAAGCATATATAGATGCACTTCAAATACCCCCAAACAGCTTTCCTTCTCTATGCTTCACATACAGTAAGATAAAATGTAAATTAGCTTTTAGCTAATTAAAAAGTAAGCAAGTATTTTTGCATACTCAGCCTCTTCTTCTTGTGAACTTTTCCTTTCCTTGGTGGTACTTTACTTTCCTAAGGATGAGTTATTTTGGAAAAGCCTTTATTGGATGCAAGTAAGAAACTAGTTAAAGAATTCTATGCTGGCTTCTCAACAGCAGCTGGGAAACTAGGGAGAAAAATCATCTGAAGAGAAAACTCCTAATAAGTTTTCAATGTGTATGAGTCAGACCTATTCCTATTGCCAGAGTTTTAAACCCAACTCACTCTAATTTAAGAAAAAAATAAGAATTAATTGGCTCATATGACCAAAAATATCCAAGGGTAACTAGCTTCAGGTATTGCTTGATCCAGGGTATACAACAATATCAAGATTCAAATACTATTCCCTATCTCTGCTCTATTTTTTCCTTAAGAATGTTATTCTCATCCCAATTTTCACTACTTTGGGGGTCCTTAGCAGCTCCCTGTTTATATCATCTTAAGTTTCCTATTAGAAAAAATGTCTTTATTTTGAGTTCCAAACAAAAATTCCAGCATTGAGTCTCCTTGGCCAGGTTTGGGGTATGTGTTTATCCATAAACCAGTGTGTCCAGTGGGGGTGGGATGTGCTGATAGGCTCAGCCTGCATCATTTGCCCACAGTAAGTGCTGGCAGAAAGAGAGGAGGGATATACTTCAGCATCACTGAAATAGAAAGAGCTCCCCAACAGAAGGTCAGATTCTGATTCAAGAAGGAATAATGGATATTGGGATGGCAGAATCAACAGCTATCCACTACAGAGACTCACAGCAAAAATAACCACGTTGGAGGACAGAGCATGTATGCCTGTGTGTTGTGTTTATTTGTATGCAGGTCTGTGTGCTCACCTACAATGAGAAAAGTCCATAATATGCTATTTCCCTTCCAGTCTGTTTCATTTGAGAGATTCCTCCCTCACCTCCACCAGAAGAATAAACCTGAAGAAGACAGACGATCCTCATGGCATCCCTGACTCCCAATAATCGCACTAGCTCTTGAGAAGCAATCCCTAGGTAACTTCAATCCTGTCCTTCCCTTTCAAATGTTCTAATACCGGAGCTACATATTCAAAGCAAATATGGCCCTATTCAATTTAGCATCAGGGAAACATGAAGTAACTCCTTCATCTGCTCTCACTCCACAAACGTTTGGCATATCACAGGAAATGTACAAATGATAGTGCATCAAAAGTGTGGTTAAAGGGGTCAGGGACCACATAATATGAGCATAATACAAAATTTAGAACCTTTTTACTGCTACTTCCTTTCCTTCATAAAGTCAACACACCCATATATCCACTCCCTCCTTCATTTCCTTGCTGTCTGCTTCCTCCTCCCTTAAATAAACACAAAAACAGTTATTAATCATGCACAATTCAGTGTGAATGGCTTTCAAGCTGGTAGTCTGGTATTCTGTCCCTTTATAAACTCCTGGGGGTGGGAGGGATTATAGAGCTGAACTCTGTCCAGAACTAAAAAGACAATACTAATTTTTACAATATTTTAGTGCAAACATGTCAGTTAAATTACGTGTCAGATGTATTCTGACTGTCTACTCTTTATAAAATTTAAAGTTTATGAAATTATTTCTTTTG
>NW_012150319.1:1517897-1520740 GCF_000956105.1 Propithecus coquereli | reverse complement strand
CCACAAAAGTGCATGGTTATTTAAAAAAAAAAAAAAAAGTACTCAAAGTTACTTTACTTTATGTAATATCCAGTGATATGACCAGCTACATACACAGTTTATTTATATACGCCTCAAGTATCTATGTGTGAGGTTTTATGTGTGAGATTTACACTCAAACACATGTAATCATCATTTTCAAAACCAGTAATGAGGAATAGAATAGAGATCCTGAATGAACATAAATATTATTACACAAGAGGTGACAATGGATACTTCATGTTGATTTGTATTGATGTCATATTTTTTATGGTTTCTCTCTTGAGAAAGCTAAATCTGTGACACTATGCACAAAATGATGAGACTATAGTCTGGTTGGCCCAGTCTTACTGGTTTATATGTGGATAGCTATAATCAGTTGCTATGTTAATGCAATAAAAATTTTTTAAATTCTTTAACACAATACCTCTGAGTAGGCTAAACTAAAGTTTACACTAAATTCCCTGTTTGAAAACATTTTTACCTGTTGCTCCATTTCTGAATGAGTCCTGTCCTCTTCTCCTTTTTCCTTGAATATCTAGCCTAGCTATACAAATCTACACTGCATGTGGAGCATTTGTTGTGCAAAAGCTTTCTGACCATGTTGGAACAATGTCATCAACCTATCCATGAATCTTCCTTCCATGAAGAGAAAACCCAAAAAATCTCTCTATAAAAATATGAATTTTAAGAGGAATCATACTTACTCTTAAATGATCAAAAACTGAGAGTAGACTACATTTAAAAAATCCATCAGAAAGCCATGATTTCCTTTAATGCACTGATTTTATGAATTAAACCTTCTTTTCCTGATCCTTCTGCACATTAGCATTTTTGATTGCTGGTGAGTAAATATAAGCATTTGAATGGGTTTTCTTTTAAAATGATTCTTAAGAATCTTTCCAGAGCTTCTTTGGGTTATCTACATTCATAAAAATGAAATCATCATAACTGCAAACAACAAAATTGCATTGTACCATCTGCAAAAGAAAATTAGTCTATGAAGGAAGACCTACCATGAAACATTCATTGATACTTCTGCTCACTTCAGCCCAAAAGGAATTGTAATGCTATGTTTCCTTGGTCGTCTTCACAGACAACGAAACATGGAGTTTATGGCAAGTTTATGATGTGGAGGACACTAATAAATTTCATATGAAAAATACATGATTCACTTATGATTTGTATCTGTAAAACTTTTTTTTTACTTTGAGTTATTCTTTAGGCAATTTCTGAGATCTCTATCTGAATTTAAAAGATGGGTGGTAAGCTTAAAAATGAATACAAACCCACAAAATGAATAACAAGCAGCTGGGGTTGTTATGCACAAATTCTGTAACTACATGTTGTCAAGGATTAGTCAAGTACAATTAAGGGAAACAACTAACTAACACAAGAATCATGAGTTAGCAGTGTAGTGCTGAAATTAAAATGTAAATGTAATCCTGAAATACATAAATGGGCACCAAAGAATGTAAGAAATAAGAGGTCACCTTCTTATTCATATTGCAGCAAAGAAGAGGAAAGTGGAAAATGTGCTCATTGATTGGAAGAATCCCAGGAATTATAACAGGACAAGTGAAATTTTAATATTCATTCAGGCCACCATTTATTCTCCCAGCTCTAACCTTGAGTAAAGTTGCCATTTAGAGTCACGGAAAGAAGAGCCCTTATTATCTCCTAAAACTGAATTTTTAAGCTCCACAAAGCATATTAAGAGAGAGGGAGTACATTATTTATATTGACTCCCGTCTCAAGGAAGCTGGACGGATTAACTAAAGCATCTTTGGCAAATGTGTTTTCGTTTTACACTAGACCTAAATGACCCTCTGCTGTTGACAATGCACACCTGGGATCTCAGGTCTTCCTCTGACTGGACAAGTGATCATGGACACATCATTATACATTCTTCCTCCATATACTGAAAAAATAAGAGATGTGTACTTGTCTAAGAGAACTGCAGTAAGAGTCAAAGGCAAACCCTCGTCTTGATTCTTATCTAGGCTCTGGGGCCCTACAAGCTGTAGAGCCATGGGCCAGTTATTTAAACTTCTCTGTGCCTCAGTTTCCTCATCGGTAAAGTGAGACTAATACTACTACTTACCTCATAGGGTTGTTTTCAGAATTAAAAGAGTTTATTTAGGTAAAGAGTTTAGTGCCTGGTATATATAGTAAGTGCTATCTAAGCATTTGATTTTATTACTATAAATATGATGTTGAAAAGACTCACAGAGCCCTTCCTCATACACAACATAAAAAAAATCCCTTATACTGCAGTTTCATACACATTCTTGATGGTGGCAAAAGAGCTTGAAGAAAATGATTCAGCTGAGCAGATTGACAATGATCTCCCAAAAGCTAAGGCAATCATGAAACGTTCCCCAACCTCCTACTACCCAAAGCTGTCAATTTACTGTATTACGGTGCCCCATAATGATGGTGGTCATTATGTTTTATCAAAAACTGCATTATATCACTTTTCAAAGAATATGCAAAAAACAGTTATTGACAAGAATATATATATACAGCTTTGGAATAAATGTTTACTTCAAAACTATTTCCACATCTTTCCTAATAAAATCAAGAAAGCTGGCTGGAAAAATAAGTAAATAGATAAATAATTAGAGATAATAGATGGTAGAAAATTCTGAATTGACGTCCTTTTTAATCTTAATGGTTACTCAGTAGTTTGTACAGAAGATCAAGGAAAAAAATATTTATCCACAAATTAACTTTTAATGGCTCAAGCAGCAGTCATCTTGCAAGAAAAGAAATTCATTAAAGAAAAAACAGACCAAGTGATTTTAAGGAAGCTTGCAATCATT
>NW_012150319.1:1511716-1516832 GCF_000956105.1 Propithecus coquereli | reverse complement strand
ACACAGATACATGTCTCCCCCCACCTCCAATGCAGAAGTTACTGAGGCATATGACCATATGGCATAATGTAATATGCTCAGAAATGGGGACCACCACCAAGATTTTCTTCAAGCTGAAACTCATTGATGGTGATCTGAAGCCATTTCCAGCCAAGAGGAAAATTGACTCAAAAGAAAACAACCACCTCTATGCAAACACACACATACCCCAAGCCTCAGATGAGTCCCCGTTGCTCTTCCATTATTATATTGCTCCAAATTCACCCCGATTTTGGTAACCAGATTCAGATTTATATAAAAAACAGTAAGTAATTCTTAAGAAAGTTGGAAACCTTTACATCTCTTTATTTCTGGATAATTCTTGGTGTAGAATAAATTGTCCTCACCATTGGTGTTTAAGGGAGAAATCAGAGTTGGCCTTTGCAATACTGGGATTCAGTGTTCTCAGGAGCTTATGTCCAACTGTTCCCAAATGTATACTTTAAAATGCATATTTCAAATGTGAGCACCAAACATTATTACAAAACAGGATCATATTCTCCATGTCTTGGGGGCAACCAGAAAGGGAACAAAGGGCAGAATGTAGAAGTCCATGGATATTTTTGTCATTTAATACATACAAAATGTATTTACTGGTATGAATGAGTTATAATGTCCCTTTATCTTTCAGGATTATCTGAAGTCCTTATCATATGAATAGATTTGAATATTCTTCATGTCTCTGTGGATATTTTGTGCATAAAATAAGTTCTAATATCCTCTCTACCAAAAACAAGTCATTTCACAAACACTGCAACACTTAGCACCATGTTCCCTCCCCATCCATATTCTTCTAACTAGATATCTGCATTAAATGCCAACAATATTTTTGAAAGCCAAAAATTATTTGTGGAATTAATAATCTGAAAAATCACTCTCATCCAGCCTCAGATTGGCCTTTTGTCTCATTTGGTAATGTTATTCATTACTCATCAACCTTATGAAATTCACATAGAGAGAGGTAGTATTATTAGTTTTTGAAATACAAGGGTGACTTAATTCCTTCAGTAAATGAGTTTAAAAAATAATGGGGGATGGGAAATTTTGCTGCGCTGCTATGAAGTTCTCATTAAGGAGCTAATGCTTGCTCTAGAATGCATTAGTTTATTACTTTCCAAATATGTGTTTGCTTTTTTTGTAGACAAGGCTTAGAGTCAAACACTCCATAATTGACTGCTTATGAATGTTTTCTACTGAATCGTTGACATTGGTGGTGTGTCACAGCTTGACAGAGTGATCCACAAAACTCCTGTGCCACCACTGCAAGATTGTAGGAATATTTGCCATTCATGTCTGTGCTTAGAATGGTATCTGATGAACACAAAGTCTATAAAGATTGTTGGATACATTTACTATTCAGAGTCAAACTGAAGATTTTTTTTATAATTTTATCCAATACTCTGAGGGAAATTTATTTTTACATTTAACAGAATTGAATGTACTGTATATGTTATTTTCCAGATATAGTAAATGCTATGTCTGCTTTTTTATTTCTTAAAAAAGAAAGAAAGAAAACAGCTTTCATCTTAGAACCTTGGTTATGTTACATTTCTAACACAAAGCAAAACATTCTGAAGGAGGTACTCATCTTTGATTCTAAAACCAATAGAAAAGGGATTTTTCAGAGGTGATAATATATACCCAATGAAGTGGGCTTCTTTTTAAAAATAGAGTTATTTTCCAGTCACACTATCCCATTTTCCATGTAAACAATGCACACATTTTTCAAGACCAGCTGTAGAATCATAGGGAATTAGAGTGAAAAAACATCTTGAAGATTCTCTATTCTAACCACATCTTCTGACATAGCATGGTTGAGAATCATCTGTGGCCATGAAAAAAGTTTTTCTCTACACTATTAATTGAGCTGTATGGGGAATAAGCAAGCTAAAGTTATTTAGAACAATTAAGATTGTACCATGGTGTTTAGCAATTTTGGACTGCATGACATCGACATCATCACCATCTTAATGGCACATTTCTCTGTTAGACCCCTGCAAACTTAGCTGCTGCAGATAATTTCACCAATTTCCTGCTCTAGAACACAGATTAAGACAGGTCAGTGCCATGTCAAGAGAAATGCAAAATAAGGGCTAAAATCCCAAGTTTGGCAAAGAATTATTTCAGTTGAAGAATTTTGAAAGTACTGACTATCAAATAACTCTTGTTACTTAGGAAGAGGTGGTCACTACTCATGCAACACCTAAACAAGAACTATCCTTAGACATTTTGAAACCAATAAATTGGGACTAGTGAATTTCAAATTTGGGGGAAAATATGGAAAAATGAATGATGGCACTGTCAAAAACCTAAAGCTCATCTGTCTAAAATCACCACGACAAACTTTCTGGAAGGTTCTTCTCCCTCTCACCTTCATTTTGTGCACCTCATTTGGGCTGTAGTTTGCCCTCTGTAACTGCCTTTTCCCTTTAAGATTGTCTTTGATCTTTCCATTTTGGAAAAAAGTGTGTGAGGAAGGGGACAGGGCAGGGGGCAGGAAGTGTAAGAGGAGAGAGAGGCACTGATGTGACCATGGAGAGAACATATCACATTATTCTTGACCCCAATTCATTTAGAGCCATCAGGAAATCCATCTGTATTTTACCCATTCTTTGTCGGTCTTTTCCTTGTGTGTATTTTATTTTTTTAAGTTATAATTAAAATTGTATATATTTATCGTGTATGACATGATGCTTTGATCTATGTGTACATTGTCCAATGACTAAATCAAACAAATTAACATATGCATTACCTCACATACTTATCAAAGTTTTGTGGTAAGAACACTTAAAATCTCCTCTCTTAGCAATTTTTAAGTGTACTATATATTGTTATCAACTGTAATCAGCATGATATACAATAGAATGCTTGAACTTATTCTTCCTGTCTAGATGAAATTTTGTGCCCCTCACCAATGTCTCCCCAATACCCCTCACCCCATTTTATTTCTTAATTTGATTCTATTGACATGTTCTCACTCAATCATTACTGCACATCAGACTGATGACTCCTGGCAAGATTCTTGGTAAACATCAATTAGTGGAGCCATTATAAATACCTTAAACTAAAATGAAACAAAATACAGTAATGTCTACTTGGGTGGTAGGGATTTTCTTATTGCTATTCATAAAGCTATCTTTGGAAAATTTTGTCGACAAACTTGCCTAGAGAGGTGTCTTAAAAGCTTTCATTAATTGGCTCATCTGTGAGGTCTCTACTATTGATGACATATGCTTATTACTTGAGTTTGGAAGTGGCTGTACTGATGTATTCCTACTAGCTCAATTTGGTTTAGATTTCATGTTCTCACATCATCAGCTCCATTTGACTCTCTTTTCATCTGTCTTACCACTATCCCTAGCTGTCTCTCTCCCTTCATTCCAGCCTTCCCATTAAGCATCTTATTCTAAACATCAGATGGCAAATTATTTTTTTCCATTTCTATAGCTAAATAGATTGAGTCTCATCCGCACTGTAAATCTGGGAAGAAATTAAGAATGTGCCTGCCTTGGCAAAATGAATATAAAGCTATCTCTGATTCTTACTCCCTCCTATGGACAGATTTAAGTACAAGGCAGTTCCCAACTGTGGCCATTTATCAACCCATTAACAGATATATGATATGTTTCTTTGAACAATTCATCAAGAAATGGATCAGAACATACAAACACTGTACTTGCAAACAATTACTAGTGATACCCAAGTATGTTCTTGGCATACCATTTTTATATCCCCTTGGTGGGAACAGTTAGAATCCATTAAGAGGAACTGTTAGTATTTTAACGCATTTCTGTTTTCTTTTCTTACAATTTTTTGTGTGGAGAGGCATTTGGGGAACAACAGAAAGTATGAACTTACTCACTGTACTAATGGAACATGCTTTGGGTCTAATTAGTATTCACAGTGTTAAAATCAATGACTAGCTATAGCGATGTTATAGAGAATATGGAAATACATGCAGCCCTTTTTTGGAAGGATGTTAATCTAATCACCTGCTGACCTCGGAGCAATGCTGAACTTTGAGAGGATTGTAAAGCCCGTGTCCCCTCACCACATGCCTCAGCATGCCCTTGGAACTGTCAGTATTAACGCTAATGCCCCACCTCCACCCACTCTGCTTTTCATCACCTAAAGCTCTCAGCCAGAAAGTGGTGACAGAGGCGGCTGGTGTTGTATGTCAACAGATTATCAGGATGGTAAGTAATATTCCCTTGCTAGGAACCTTTTTAAATCCCTGCATTGGCAATCCTAAAGCTCTGTTGATTTTTGTTACTTGCTGATAAGGCTTTTAATGGCCAAAGCCAGATATATTTTTAGATCTTTTGTCACCATGGGTCCCCTGTCACTCACTGAGGTTGAAATCAGCAGGCTATTAGTTTGCCCAATGTATAATCTCAAGCAAGTCCAATGAAACAAGGGTGTGCAGTGAGTAGGCCTCCTGATTGTGGAATTTACTTTTGATTTTTATTCATAGAGCACTGTCATTTCTGCCTTTAAAACTAAAGTGAAAACATCTGTCTGCAGCTGTGTTGGAAATCTCTTAAGGAAAACATACTTTTATTAAAATGATAGATTCATATATGATATAGCTGTTTGCTTAACACATCAAAATATATTTCAGCTTTTAAAATTACTGATTCATTCTTTTTTCCCTCTAAGATAGGTAATTATAATCTCTTTTCAAATTAAATTGCAGTACTTCTTTAAAATAAAAGGTAACAAATTGTCAAATAAAGGAACTATATGAACTACATGAGAGAAAAAAAATTTTCAGCACACCAAGAGATGTTGGGCCAATGTCCATTAAAGATACTAGTTGGAAACAATCCCTTGGTCACCACTGAAATGTTCTTTAACTGGAAGTTTCTTATTAATGGAAATAAATTCCTGAGGGTAATCTCCCACTTGTAACTGTGCCTGCCTATATGCAGGATAATATAACAAGAGCAGAAGGAAGCGTGAAAGAGGAATTTGAAGGGACTTCACTAGAATAGTTTATTGGGGAAGGAGCAACCATAAACACCAAGGCAGAGTAAGGAAACATGCAGAAGGCAGTCCATCAGACAAAGGAAATACA
>NW_012150319.1:1509229-1509836 GCF_000956105.1 Propithecus coquereli | reverse complement strand
CTAGAAAATAATGTAAATAGATTGATTAAGATGGGCAAGGGCTTTTCATTCAAGAGAACAGTATGTATGAACTAAATCACTATCATAGATTTAGAGGTAGAAGCAGATTGATCTAATATTGCTCTAGGCCCAAAGAATATTTCTGAATAAGATTTTTCAGTGTGTTAAATTTAACCAGATTGAATATTTTGAGTCCCATCCCACTGAACAACTTTAAATGAAGGATTTGCTTTTTAATGAGGCATTTGCATTTAATCATAAATTTGGAATGCAACATCTTTAACTTGGTTATTTCTACTGGAATTGGTTCTTTCAGGGTATTATGCTTATCCTATAGTAAAGACACAGATTCCTCAAAATATATTTCAAGTGTAAAAAATGAGAGGATACTTATTTATAGAGAAACCTGGAAAATATAGTACTTACAATAGCAAACTAAGGGTTGTATAATAAAAATTTCAGAACTGTTATCACGAAACCATTTACAGCAGCTCCTGAGGGCTATTTTTAAAAGAAAGACAGAAACAGAAATTTTAGAAAAGTGATTCACAAGACAGAAGCTATTGATAGAGAAAAGCTGAAGTACTGAGGAACAGATGAGTCAGAG
>NW_012150319.1:1507111-1509179 GCF_000956105.1 Propithecus coquereli | reverse complement strand
GCTGGTGTTGTATGTCAACAGATTATCAGGATGGTAAGTAATATTCCCTTGCTAGGAACCTTTTTAAATCCCTGCATTGGCAATCCTAAAGCTCTGTTGATTTTTGTTACTTGCTGATAAGGCTTTTAATGGCCAAAGCCAGATATATTTTTAGATCTTTTGTCACCATGGGTCCCCTGTCACTCACTGAGGTTGAAATCAGCAGGCTATTAGTTTGCCCAATGTATAATCTCAAGCAAGTCCAATGAAACAAGGGTGTGCAGTGAGTAGGCCTCCTGATTGTGGAATTTACTTTTGATTTTTATTCATAGAGCACTGTCATTTCTGCCTTTAAAACTAAAGTGAAAACATCTGTCTGCAGCTGTGTTGGAAATCTCTTAAGGAAAACATACTTTTATTAAAATGATAGATTCATATATGATATAGCTGTTTGCTTAACACATCAAAATATATTTCAGCTTTTAAAATTACTGATTCATTCTTTTTTCCCTCTAAGATAGGTAATTATAATCTCTTTTCAAATTAAATTGCAGTACTTCTTTAAAATAAAAGGTAACAAATTGTCAAATAAAGGAACTATATGAACTACATGAGAGAAAAAAAATTTTCAGCACACCAAGAGATGTTGGGCCAATGTCCATTAAAGATACTAGTTGAAAACAATCCCTTGGTCACCACTGAAATGTTCTTTAACTGGAAGTTTCTTATTAATGGAAATAAATTCCTGAGGGTAATCTCCCACTTGTAACTGTGCCTGCCTATATGCAGGATAATATAACAAGAGCAGAAGGAAGCGTGAAAGAGGAATTTGAAGGGACTTCACTAGAATAGTTTATTGGGGAAGGAGCAACCATAAACACCAAGGCAGAGTAAGGAAACATGCAGAAGGCAGTCCATCAGACAAAGGAAATACAGCATAAACTTGAACTAGGAAATGAACACATGGCAAAGCTCAATCCCGTGAGAGAGAAGAAGACCTTCTGTTAAGTGCTTAATGTCATGCTTTTCTTAAAAAGTATTTTTACGCTTTAAATTACAAAATATCAAACTGTAAAAAAGAGCGGAGTGACACTATTATATCTAAAGTCCTCAATGGCCTGCTTTGGAGGAAATTTTAAAGATAGGCTCACCACAGAATGACGGGTGACATTGTGGGCAGGATGTGGTAGAGACAAAAAGGTCATTGGGTTAAAATGTAGTCAAAAAAAAACTTCACGTAAAGAATACTGTGTTAATGTGAGTCAAGATGAGGTTTTAGAATAAATAACTCAATTGGATGAAAGAGGCTTTTAAATAGGAAGTACGAATGTGATTCGAAGACATCGTGAAATGTGATAAGGATGATACACTAAAATTCCCCAGAAAAATAAGCCAGATATAGCTTAAAACAGATCATTACCCATCCAGTTGTACATTTTCTCTTGGTCATAAAAATATATACTCCCTTTCACTAAATCTTAGCTGTTATTAATACTTTCTCCTACAAAACCTGCTTTAGTGATGGGCAGCTACCTCACTTTCAAGAACTACAACTAGTCCATTTCACCAAAAGGTGAAGAGATACAAAGAGTGAAAAATATTGTATTAACCTTGACACCTAGAAATGTGTGGGGCACATGATGTGTATTCAGTGGATAAGGGAGTTGCTAAATGAATGAAAGCAGGGTAGTTACAGTGGTGGGAGATGGTGAGAACAGTCAAATATCACCAGGAGCCTGTTCACTCCACTTCACATTCATTTTCAGAGGAATGAAACAATATATACATTTGGGATGCTACACAAACAGTACATTTTCCTCCTTAAGCATTTTCCTCTGAAGCTCAGCAGTAGGAATTTCCTACTGATGATTTTTATACTGAAGGACTCTATTGTGGCTTCTGTCATTTTCAAAGTAATAAAATTTTGGCTGGGCGCGGTGGCTCACACCTGTAATCCTAGCACTCTGGGAGGCTGAGGTGGGTGGATCCTTTGAGCTCAGGAGTTCGAGACCAGCCTGAGCAAGAGCGAGACCCCATCTCTACTAAAAAATAAAAAGAAATTAGCCAGACAACTAAAAATATACAGAAA
>NW_012150319.1:1490773-1505591 GCF_000956105.1 Propithecus coquereli | reverse complement strand
TATAAAACAAGAGCCAGACCATAACCAAGGTCTCTTTTTTGCTATGACAACGGGTCTGGTTGCAGAGTTATGCAACCATCACCACTAGCCAATTTTAGAATATTTTTATCATCTCCAAAAGAAACCCCCATATCCAATAGCAGTTACTCCTTATTTTCTGTCAATTCCCAATGCCCCAGGTTTAGGCAACCACTAATCTACTTTCAATCCCTGTGGAGTTCCATATTCTGAATATTCTGTGTAAATGGAATCACAAAGTATATAGTCTTTTGTGACTGGCTTTTTCTTTCATTTAATATGTTGTCAAGGTTCATCCATGTTGTAGGCGTGTATCATTACTTTTTTACTAAATAACATTCCATTGTATAGATACACCACATTTTGTTTATCTATTTATCAGTTGATGGACATTTCAGTTGTTCCTACTTTTTTACTGTTAGAATGCTGCTATAAACATTTGTGTACATGTTTTCATGTGGATATGTTTTTATTTCTCTTGGGTATATACCTAGGAGTGGAATTTCCCTACCTCCTAAATAAAAAATAAAGAAGTATCACTACCTTATATTTTAACTAAAACAAAAAGCAAAACAAAAGGAAACTTCAGATTTGGTTTCCAGTTAATACAAAGTCCCCTCAATGTTTTACCTTTATAATGTTCAATTAAAATTCATGTTCTGAATTATTAGTATAATGCCCAGTGCTGTAGGAGCCTCAGGTTTTCAGAAATATATTGGATTATTTGCTTACCACATTATACTTATAAAGCAGAAAATTAAAATGATTTTTTAAAGTCTTCAACAATAAGATTTAAAGGAAAAAGTGATAGAAATTAGCCCAATTAAAAATATAATCAAATTATCAAAATTTAATCAGTTTCTTTTCCTTAAAATGGTGATCATATTGATAATGTTTTTAATGAAAATGTATTTAATGATGAAATTCTTCAATTAACATTGCAACAAATTTAGAATGATATAATAATATGTCATGTCATAGTCATACCTGATATTTGTTCTGTAACAACTATATCAAACCCTGAGTAGATGCAATCTGAGGCTTCCAGTGGTCTCAAAGCAAGATGCATGAGGAAAAATGTGTTTCACATTGTTGTGGATGTTCTTAGATCAAAATCTGTCAAAACTCAATATTTTCAAGTGATGTGCAGGTTCAAATATGAAATGATTGTTTATTCAGCTTGTGCAATACCTGAACAAAAAGAATCAGCCAGTCAAGCTTAAGTTCAATATTATTTAGTTGTTTTTGACTGTGGTACCAGAATGACTCACTAGTTAGAATTGTAAATTACTCTGGAGCACTTTTGAAGAACATTACAAATTTTTTGTTTGTTTTGTTTCTGACAAAAAGTTTTAATGGGTTCCTAGTTTTGTTTTATTTCCTGGATTCCAGGCAGGCTCACTGGTTGATTTCTCCCTGTCTGTAGAAGGCACTAGGAGGGTTCAGACTTTTGGGGCTTCTACCTGGAGTAGCCAGAGCTTCAAATATGACTTGACTCTTAGCTTGCAAAGTGTCTGGTGCTTCTCATCTTTAAATTCCTTTACCTGTTTTGCTCTTTTTATCAGTAGTTTTCAACTTTGGTTTCCCACTGTAATTTTTAGACAGCCAGCAAGGGATTCCGGGTCTCCTAGGGACAAAAGTGGCTGCCATTACAGTTCAACCCCCCAAATGGGCTTTCAGAAAGGCTCATGACAGATCCAAATGTGCAGTAAGACTCAGGTCATATAACTCCTGACTGTCCATCAAAGTGATTCCATGATGATGTCTAAACCATGGAGAGGTCCCAATCCAGACACTATAAAACAAGAGCCAGACCATAACCAAGGTCTCTTTTTTGCTATGACAACGGGTCTGGTGGTCATCTGTGGCATATGTATCTTGCTCTATAAACCTGTATCTTGCTCTTGCTCTGTAGTCCTATCTGTCTCTCCTCAATAAACCTCATTTTCATGATTATCTTGCTTTCGGTGTGTCTGGTCATTCTTTGGCCAAGAGCACACCAAGAACTGACATATCAGACTGCGACCCAACAGAATCACCTAGGAAGCTGTAACAATATGAATGCCTGAGTCTCACCTAAAAAGATGGTTCTTATGTCATTGGTCAGGTATGGCCTGGGCATTAGGATTTTCAAAAATTACCCACGTGGTACTAATGCATAGCCCATGGTCAGAAACCACTGCCTTAGCTAATCTCAGCTATATGCTAAATTCCTCTACAAAGTCACCAGTGAATTTTTATTATAAATCCATGACCTTGAAAAGGGCCATCAATACTGTCAGACCATGCTACCCTCATCTCTGACTCATTCATGTTCTATAAAAGCATGCTTTTAAAACTTCTTCGCCTGATTTAAAGCTTAAGACCCAGAACATGTAGAGACATGTTTTGCCTCTTCATCTGCAAGAAAACACTCATCAGAAATTTTATTTTCCAGCTAACAAACAACAAATCCTACAATATCTGCACCACCCTGTTTTCCTTCCTTTCTATAATAATGGAGAAAGAATTCTTCCTTCTACATAAGGGCATTCCCCTAACCTGTGCTTTCAGTGCATTCACCCAATCCTATCTCACCCCACCCTGCCTCATCCCATGGTATTCTATCCTAGATTCTAGAGAAACTGACACTCTAGATTATCTATTCCCTTTGTGTATTCAAACACAACTTGCTGATTAGATTATTTACCAAAACGTTTTAATAAGCTTTTTAAGTTCACTTCCCTTCCAAATATCTCCCACTCTCTCTCTTCCTCATCTTATTAAGTGAAATGGACATTTTTACTCTCAAACCATTTGATCTCTCAATGGTTTTGAAAATACGCTTTTTCTTGAAAGATTCCCTTCTTTTGGCTTCCATGAAACAATAATTTCCTCTTTCACTTCCTACCTTTCTGGTCTTTGTTTTTGTCTTTGTTTAGGCTCATGCTCCTCTACCAAATCTCTATTTTTGGAGTTATTCAAAGTACAAATGTAAGCGAACTCCTCTTGTGACTCTGTTCTCTTCATAAGCAATCACATCTATGCCCACAACTTCAATTTCTACCTACATATATATGATTTCAAAATTTATATGTCTAAACCAGAATTTTCCTCTGCTAATAAATTTTCTATTTTCACCTTTGAATCTCTAAGGTTTCAGGAGCTGGAAAGGGTCTGGGTTTTACTCTACTTGCAAGCTAACAGCTTCCCACTCTTTTATGGATGTTCACAGAAGACACAAGATTTCTCAATCAAAGAAAGGCTGTGTAGTAGTTCCCCCTTATTTGAAGGGGATGTGTTCCAAGACCCCAGGTGGATAGCTGAAACTGCAAACAGTACTGAACCCTACATATACTATGTTTTTTGTCATGCATACATCCTTACGACAAAGTTTAATTTATGAACTAGGCACAGTAAGAGATTAACAATAACTCATAAGATATAATAAGTTATAACAATATACTGTAGTAAAAATTATGGGAATGTTTACCTCTGGAATTTTCCATTTAATATTTTGGAACTGCGGTTGACCACCAGTAACTGGAACCATGGAAAGCGAAACTTAAGATAAGGAGGGACTCACAACCGAAGCAGTAGCCAGAGGGCCAGCGTACTTTGAGCCAGTTTCTTTAGTCTGAATTCCCACAGGATGACTAGATTATAAGAACTAGATGACACTGCATAAGCAGTGAATTGTGTTAAAGAAGAGAAACCCAGAGCCAAGAACCTACTACTTTTTGGGCAAGCAGCAGACAAGTTTACTTTGCCCAAGGATTGAGTTACCTGATAATCACACTTTGATCACCTTGACCTATTCAGCTGCCTATGTGACAAGCAGGAACCTTGTAATCTGGCACACTCAGCCAGAATGGGTAGGGATGCTCAGGGCTCCTGGCACCTGGTTCCCTTCAACATAAGGCATCTTAAATTCTCTGCAACCCTGAAGAAAATATCTCAGTTTTTCAAACTCATACTTTTCTCTTCTATCATAAGGCCTTTGCAGAGGTGGAATTCCTTCTACACCAGGAGTTCAGTTTCCATCATGGCAAAATCAAATGAAATTTCAAGGTGATTTGTATTTGTCTGAAGAAGGTGGTATTAAAGTGGAAAAGTAGGCTGAGAGCAACAAGAAGACAAAAGTGTCACATGCTGGGGAAAAGGTAAACCACCTCTACAACTCCTATTGAAAAATAGCTGTGATGAAAATAGGCTATTGATTTAAATTGAAATCCATAAGCTATACCATTAATGTTTGTATTTTGTGCTTTAGCATTGTGAAAAACATCTAGTGAATTGTTCCAGAGCTTTATCACTCCATTTCTTTCCCTATTTCCCAAATTGTTTGTGCATGTTGCTCACATCGTTTCATAAACACATTCTCAATGAATAGCATAAAAACAGTGTGCAAAACGTCCTGCCATTTTCTCCTTTCTGAAGAAAATCATTCTGCTTCTGAATTTCCTCTGTGGTATCTCAAAGGTTAGCTATGCTTTACCCCAGGCTAAGCGGTGGAAATGGATCATAAGCTTTTCCAACCTACTGTGACTCTTTCTACCCCCTGCCTCAAATATGCACCCCGGCATTGACTGTAAAACTTCACTGAGGCGAGGAAAGAATGTTAACTTAATATACCTAGAAAGACACAAGTCAAGGAAGCTTAAAGGAATCCCTCTAATTATTCTTTTGGATCTATACAAACCAAATCAACAATTCCCGTTTAAAACTTGGCTACAACTATCTTGACAATGATGACTTAACATCTCAAGTTGCTGACAATTCACATAGTAGTCTTTTAGAAAGTTTATGTTAATAGTGTAATTTCTTTTATTTTCACTTACAGACCTGAAATTTTTCACCAGGCTCTAAGAATTTCAGTATATGATATGTTTTACAGGTGTAAAATGTCCCTTTAATTTAATATTTGCTGTCATTTGCACATTTAAAAATAGATTCCCTACTTTTATATTTGTACGTCAGCTGCTTTTACTAGCTACTGTTTTACTTTTTTTCTCTAGACTAAAATTGATATTGCCACCCCCAGAGCATAACATGGCTTTACCAGCATTAAGACATAATTAAGAGACTGAATTCAGTGTTTCCTTCCCTTCTAATATTGGCTCTTTGAAATATAAATTTAGTTATGAGGCTCTTCCCCTGAGGGGAAATACCAGTGACAACCAAATCAGTTGCAGGCAGTTAAGTTTCAAATAACAGTGGGGTTTTTGTTTTGGTTCTAGGCAATTTCTCTGCTGCCAGTCAAGAATCTTCCCTCAGATGCATCTTTTGTCAAACCCATCCAGGGGCAGACTGTTGATTGACGATGTAAAATACGATTCATCGATATGACGCCAGATCCATGCACAAACAACAAGGAATTAGATTAGCAACTTCATGATAATAGAATTCTGATATTTAAATATCTTAATATATACATAGCTAGAATCATGTACACACACTTCTAACCTAAAACTGGGCATATCTTGACATTTAAAGTAGAATGTGTTAATGATGGGGACCCAAGCTTTAGGATAAAGGTTAATAAAGATAAAAGAGTGATTTGAATTTTGTAAGGGGATGATTTAGTAATTAAAGCTACCACAGCTGCTAAAGATGATATAGCAATGAGATTTCATAATTATAAGGTCCTGGCATCCTCACTCACAAAGTTCATACTCAATGGTAGTATAACCATGTCCATTTTTAAAATGAAGAGATAGGAAGAAAGTCTGTGATACATAGTATCCATTACAGTAATAGCTAGTATTCCTTAAAAATGTGAGAGCCAGAATGACCTATAGCAGAGAGAAGTTTTGTTTTGTTTTTAGTGAACATGTCACAGTTTCTACAACCCAACTTATGAAGCCACATCTGCTATACGCATGTAGGGAAGATTCATTAGTGCAGTGTCAGTAGAATTCTAATAAAAATAAAATGTCTGTTCCTGGGAGCCACCAAGTGGCTACACTAGTATACACCTCTCCAGTTATAATAATTAGGTGTATTGGTAGGATACATGGAGTATTTCATTACATTTTATCCTCTTCCTTCCTGCTTGCCTCACTTAACACATGAGAAGAACAATGTTGAATTCTATAAATAATCCCTTCGGCCCATTTTTTTCAAGGATGTAGAGAAAGAACCAAATGATATTTTCAGTCTCCATACATATACAACTTGAGACACACTTTCTTCTATACTATAAGAGAATACATCTTTTGGAATGAGAAAGTAAAAAAAAAAAAAAAGAGAGAGAGAGAGAATAGATCAGTGGCAGCACTCCAAAAATGATATAATTTAGAGGCACAAAATATAAACTTTACTTTGTGTTAGACAGAGCTTTTCTTCTTGATATTCTCTAGACTTGGTTTCCAATATTACCAAAAGTTTACTTGCTTTTGTCATTTGTTAAATCATTTTTCAAATCTAGTTGGAAAAAATACAATTTTTATTCAACTCTTGCTTACCAATAAATATTAGCAAAATATTGTTATGTAATTTTGACTCCTGGAATTCTATTTTTGTTAAATGATAAATAATAACCCTATTCTTTAACTAAGTCAAATTAATTATATTATGAAATCACATTGAAGGCTTTTCAAAAAATGCACTGAAGTAGTGATCTAGACAAGCTATCAGTTAAGTGTATTTATTGAGATTCAGCATTTGTCACAAAATATCTGTGTGCATGCTCATGTATTTATATACTTCCTGTACAATAATCTGTGTTTAATCAATCTTTCTCTAAAATAGAAAATAAATCCACTAGATCCTCTGCAGGAGCATTGTGCTTTTCGTATCAGTAAATTGCTGAATATATTTGACCATATGTTTTTATTTATCAGAGTCTTAACATTTTTTTGACTACTAGAAATTAACCATGACATATATTGGGGTATATTATATATTTATATCCCATAATATTTAGCAATTAAAGTAATTCAATTTTCCCATAGTATGATAGCAATGATTTTAATAAAATAATCCTGTGTAATATTGTGTTGCACTGTACACTGTTAGTGGTAACTCAAAGTCATTCTGCTATATCACAAGAATTTGTATAGACTTTCATGAGTCAGCTCATTCAGATTTCACTGTGGTCCTCTCCCATGAGTCCATGGGGCTGGACTGGGGACAGATTCAAATCAGAGCTATCAGATTAGACTCAGAATAGCTCCCCTCTCCCAGTTTGGGGAGCATTTCAAGGTCATGTGCGTCACGTTTGGGTTCCTCTTTCCTTAGGTGTATTCTCCCCAAAGATGCTGTTCAGGCCCTCTTGAAAAAAAGATTTCAAACAGATATATTCCACCAAACCCAGCTACCTCAGAGCACCAGATAAGCTTAAGCTATGCATTGTTATATGAACTTGAGAAAATTATGTCAAATCATTGAGCCTCATTTTAGAATGAAATGGTAGTATTACAGGTTTTTAATTCTAATAAACATATATTTTACACCATATAGAAGATTACATTAACCATGATTATTCTATGTATTTAGCAAATATTCTTTGAGCATCACCAAGTGTCTAGCTTTGTTCTTGTCTCTGGGGCCCTAAGGGGCAAAAAAGACCCTAAACTTGTGAAGTTTATTTTCTGCTATAGTCAGTGCATTCCTACACTCCAAAACAATTTGGTTATTTCCAGACTGTCTCTAATTAAACATTCAATCACTATAGTCTGTTTAAAAAAAAAAAAAAATCTCTGCTAACTGTAACCAGTATTACTTAACAGCTTTTTTTGAGTAGAAAAGCTAACTTCAGGCTGCACTTTGAAGTAGCTAAGTAAAATAAGAATATGTAAAAGCAAACAAAAAAAATTTATAAAACAATCACCGTGAGTATAAAAAGAAGCATGTCAAATACATTTGAATTCCAAAGTAATAGGTTTAAATTTTGATTCAGCAACAACTAAAATCTCATATGTCAGAACATCAGTAAATAAAATCCCTAGGTGCGTATCAACCTTAATTTGCAGAACTATGTTATAGTGGAATGACACTCTGTGATCCATTTTATACATATATTTAATATTTCAAAGAAGAATATAAGAATATTATTAGCCTACTAAATTGTAAATGATAGATCAGCAATCTTGTTTCCACTTACCATATCTTATACATCTTCTGCTTGCTGACAGTTTACTCTTTGGAATAGTTGGTGATGAATTACTCTTAAGAAATTGAGCTGTCTGTTCCAAAGATACTCTTCTTTCTTCCCTAGTGATGAAACATGGCTTTTTCTCTGGGACTGCACTTAAAAATTATAATTTTTCCCATATTTTGCCCTATGTTTTCTTGTTACTCTTTTCTATTATTTCTTATATTCCTGTGAAAGAACTAGGATAGATTATCAGAGAAGTTTTATGTTTCCTAAGGAATAAGGGACAGTTCATTGGTCATGATGTAATATTTATAGCCTAAAGACACTAAGCCATGTGCCCCAGGAAACTTCCCCCAAATCGTTAGCACCCTACTATGGTTTACTAGGCAGTTGTCTGTTCTCAAAGGAAAATCGAGAAACATTTTTTTTTTTTTTTTTTGAGACAGAGTCTCACTGTGTTGCCCCGGCTAGAGTGCCGTGGCGTCATCCTACCTCACAGCAACCTCAAACTCCTGGGCTCAAGCGATCCTCCTGCCTCAGCCTCCCGAGTAGGTGGGACTACAGGCATGCGCCACCATGCCCGGCTAATTTTTTCTATAAATTTTTAGTTGTCCAATTAATTTCTTTCTAATTTTAGTAGAGACAGGGTCTCGCTCTTGCTCAGGCTGGTTTCAAACTCCTGAGCTCAAACAATCCGCCCACCTCAGCCTCCCAGAGAGCTAGGATTACAGGCGTGAGCCACCGCGCCCGGCCAAGAGAAACATATTTTTTAAAAGTAATAAAGGTTATTTTAGTGTTTGAAAACAGCATATAAACACACATATAGTTTCAAAATAAATTTGAAGAATTTACATTGAAAAAAGTGATTCAGCTCTTAATAAACATGTTTAGAGTATAAAATGAAGATGATTCTATCATTCTGTAAGGAAAAAGAAAGAAAGGGAATGGAGACAGTGGTAATACCTAGGAGGACTTATGCGCTATGTGCCAGGCACTTTACGTATAGTATTACTTTATTCATATATAGACAAACACACACAAACACACACACACCACACACACACACACACACACACACACACACTCGATATGATAATATGTTTAATGAAAAGCGAAATAGGTAATATAGCTTATTCAATTTCCTACAGTCAGCATGTGGTTGAGGCTGCAAACTGTTCTCTTGCTTCATGTTACCACCTCTATAATACAGATGCTCCTTCACTTATGATGGGGCTGCTTCCAGTGAAACCCACTGTAAATTGAAAATATCATAAATCGAAAATGCATTTAATACAACCCAACCTACCAAACAGCATAGCTTAACCTGGCCTACCTTTATCTCACTCAGAACACTTCCATTAACCCACACTTGGGCAAAATCGTCTGGCAACACAGTACACTATAGAGTGTAGGTTGTTTATCCTCGTGATAGAATGGCTGACTAGGGGCTACAGCTTGCTGCCACTGCTGAGCATTATGAGAGGATGTAGTATTGCTTTCTATTGAATGCATATAGCTTTCACACCATCATAAAGTCGAAAAATTGTAAGTTGAACCATCATGAGTTGGGACCATCTGTACATGGCCTACCCTGTCTGTGTGATAGAATCTATGCCAGCTTGGAGCAATGAAAAAGAAAGATTCACAGTGGACAGAAATCTTGCACATAAACAGTGAAAGGAAAAAAAAGAAACCTTTGTACTAAATTTGAGGGGGAGAAAAATCTTATTTCCCCTCTAAGAAATTGCTGTTAGCCTCAGACTACAAAAGAGGAACTAAGGAATAAGGCAAAAGGTGTCCTAGTTCAGCCAGAAAGACCACTAAAGCAGCTGGGTGGGCATCTCATTGATACTATGGTAGGAAAAGCCATTTTCCATATTTGGATGTTTTCCAAAAGACATGAAACGTTTTCTCTTTAACACACTAACTGCTATGTGAGTTGTATTTAACTCACTCTAGTTTTGAGCCTGGGGCCTCATGAAGCATATGTAACTCACATGTGTCTTTACCTTGGGAGCTGCGTAAACTATTTTTCAAGTTGCATAGAACTCACACACAGAAAACAATAAAAAATAACAAATTTTTCATTAAATTAGAAAGGATCATTTTATTTTCAAAGTTTTTATTCTATTTTTGTAATAAAACACCATGGTCTCAAGGAAAAATTTTTTTGTCTAGTGTGGTAATGAGTTAATCACATCTACGATCCAGAATTTATCAAACTTCTACAATTTTTTTAAATGTTAGCTAGTAGAGACAGTTTCAGAAACTATAGCCTCTACTTACAAAAAGTAGTAGCCAAATCTAAGAAAGTCAAATCTAAGAATTTAGTAAGTGTAAAATTCTCCCCAGCACCAGAGGAAGGAAATGAACTCCAGTGAATTCTGAATTCAAGATCTTGAGTTCAGTCACTGTTTTCTGAAAATGAGCTCCAGGACCACCACCAGCTGAATGTGTAGACTGAATACCGTTGGTCTCTGAGCCAAACTGTAAAATGTAAGAACTAAAATATGTTTAAATATGTAAATAGAAATAGGTATACATACACATGCAGCTAAATTCATATGTAGACTTGTAAATTCTAGTAAATTTGTGGCATAGGTGCTTTATTGTCACCATAAAACTGTAAAAAAGAAAGGAAAATGGAATATTTAGAAAAGTTAGATGCTGGTTCCCAAGTGGCATTTATAGCAGATTTATAAATCAGGTAACCTTGTTTGTAAAGACAGCTACCTAATATTCTGAAAATTCTACACATAAGTTTCTTATGAACATGTTCCTTTTGAAATCTAAGCAGAATTTTACCAGTGGAATTTTAAAAACATAATTCTAAAAGAATTTAAATATTTTGAGCATCTAATTAATGGTGAAGGCTATCCATGCTTTATTTAAAATAACACTTGAATTACATTTTACAATGAATGTGTCAACGTGCCAAGTGGTACCCACTGGTTTCTTTTTCTAGTAAACTTCCACTGGAGTTCTTTTTAATGACCCTGCTCATAAAAGAAGCCTCCTTACTGTCTGAGGGAGCATCATTACTCTGAATGGAGAGATTCCTTAAGTAGTTAAAGCTATCCACGGATTTGCAAAGTGCCTATTAAAAACTACTTCAGTCTTTGCTTTTCTTTGGCAACTATCTTTTGTTGTTGCTGCCGTTTTTTCTTGTTACAGTGGTTAGTGTTGTTCACTGAAGAAAACAAGCTCTTACAAACAAAAAAAATGCATGAAAAGGGGAAAAGAACTGTAGTGGGGAGGATAGGCTGAGGCTTTTTTTTGGTGAATTTTGCTCTCACTTCCACCGCTATTTTCTTTTTATTTATTGAAATGATTCTGTAACTCGGCAAGGGGAAAACAAAAGGCATGAAAATTCATTTAAGTACTCTCTTTTATTTATGTTAACATTTCATCATATGCCGTTTAACAATTTACTAAATGTTTATCATGCACAGTGTTGCATTCTCAAGAGAATAAATAAGTTTCTGTCAGCACTTCTTTTATGAAATCCTATTTTGGTTGTGGATTTTAAAAATTCATAATAAACATTTCCTTCAGGAAGGAGCCAAGAAAAAAAATACTTTGACGTTGTTGATAAGTGAGTTTGTAACTAAAGAAATGGAAAACAAACTTGCATAAATATTCACTTTTTGTACAGGTGGAGAGAAAGAGAAGAAGGAGGGGAAGAGAGGAAGATTGGGGGGGTAGAGAGAGAGACAAAGAGAATAAGAAGATAATTAATTCCTGGATTTTATTATTGTTTTAGATAAATCTTTCTGATGGTTTTGTTGTTAACATTCCCGCAGTTATGTCACCAGTCATATACACAAAACAGAAATGGAAAACCACAGAGAACAGCCTAGATGATGTCCAAGATCTTTTCAGTTCCAAGTTTTATTATTCTATTATATTAAGAAAAAATAGGATGGAAAATAAACGTCAAATAAATGTCAAAAGATGAAGAATGACAATCTCTAGCACTGTCATATATCCTGCGTCATTTGACTCACATGTGTATGAAGATATATATATATATATTTATATATATGTATAGGAAAGAAACTTACCAGTTCTAAGTTTTATACTGAGAAGTGAGAGAATTTGGTTGGAAGGAGACTGAAATTCTTTTCTTCCTTTCTTAGTCATTTAATTTTTTAATAGAATTAGAACATTTATTGGGTGATTATTATTTATCAGACACTCTTACAAGCACTATATTAACTTATTTAATCTTTTTTTAAAACCTTATAAGGTATATCTGTTATGATAGTATCTCAATTCTTCAGATGCAAAAAATTAGAAGCCAAGCAATTAGTAACTTGCCAAAGTCATGATGCTTCTACATAGCAGACTTAGACTTCCCAACCAAGTAGTCAGAGTCTGAGCTTATCTGGCACGCCAGTATAATTCTAGCTCTCCAAAGAGGATTGTGACAAGATTCACTCACTAACCAAATGCAGGTCTTACTGTATAATCAAAATGTAATGAAGATCAAGATATTTTTCTGTCTACATAAAATACTTTTCTGAATGTGCAACCCTCAGAAAAAGATAAGGCAGAAAATAAACATCTTCTGTGAGCCCTTGGTCCAGATATAACAGTTAATATCTTGGTAAATAATTTTATAGTTACTTTTGGTTTTATAAAGCTTTACTTTAACTTATTAATATAGTGAGCATTTCTCAATGTCATTAAATCTCCACTGAATGCAAGCTTTTGAATATTCACTTAGTTGTGTCACAATTTATTGGATAATTGCTGTTTTTTAGACACCACACACAGAAAACAATAAAAAATAACAAATTTTTCATTAAATTAGAAAGGATCATTTTATTTTCAAAGTTTTTATTCTATTTTTGTAATAAAACACCATGGTCTCAAGGAAAAATTTTTTTGTCTAGTGTGGTAATGAGTTAATCACATCTACGATCCAGAATTTATCAAACTTCTACAATTTTTTTAAATGTTAGCTAGTAGAGACAGTTTCAGAAACTATAGCCTCTACTTACAAAAAGTAGTAGCCAAATCTAAGAAAGTCAAATCTAAGAATTTAGTAAGTGTAAAATTCTCCCCAGCAGCAGAGGAAGGAAATGAACTCCAGTGAATTCTGAATTCAAGATCTTGAGTTCAGTCACTGTTTTCTGAAAATGAGCTCCAGGACCACCACCAGCTGAATGTGTAGACTGAATACCGTTGGTCTCTGAGCCAAACTGTAAAATGTAAGAACTAAAATATGTTTAAATATGTAAATAGAAATAGGTATACATACACATGCAGCTAAATTCATATGTAGACTTGTAAATTCTAGTAAATTTGTGGCATAGGTGCTTTATTGTCACCATAAAACTGTAAAAAAGAAAGGAAAATGGAATATTTAGAAAAGTTAGATGCTGGTTCCCAAGTGGCATTTATAGCAGATTTATAAATCAGGTAACCTTGTTTGTAAAGACAGCTACCTAATATTCTGAAAATTCTACACATAAGTTTCTTATGAACATGTTCCTTTTGAAATCTAAGCAGAATTTTACCAGTGGAATTTTAAAAACATAATTCTAAAAGAATTTAAATATTTTGAGCATCTAATTAATGGTGAAGGCTATCCATGCTTTATTTAAAATAACACTTGAATTACATTTTACAATGAATGTGTCAACGTGCCAAGTGGTACCTACTGGTTTCTTTTTCTAGTAAACTTCCACTGGAGTTCTTTTTAATGACCCTGCTCATAAAAGAAGCCTCCTTACTGTCTGAGGGAGCATCATTACTCTGAATGGAGAGATTCCTTAAGTAGTTAAAGCTATCCACGGATTTGCAAAGTGCCTATTAAAAACTACTTCAGTCTTTGCTTTTCTTTGGCAACTATCTTTTGTTGTTGCTGCCGTTTTTTCTTGTTACAGTGGTTAGTGTTGTTCACTGAAGAAAACAAGCTCTTACAAACAAAAAAAATGCATGAAAAGGGGAAAAGAACTGTAGTGGGGAGGATAGGCTGAGGCTTTTTTTTGGTGAATTTTGCTCTCACTTCCACCGCTATTTTCTTTTTATTTATTGAAATGATTCTGTAACTCGGCAAGGGGAAAACAAAAGGCATGAAAATTCATTTAAGTACTCTCTTTTATTTATGTTAACATTTCATCATATGCCGTTTAACAATTTACTAAATGTTTATCATGCACAGTGTTGCATTCTCAAGAGAATAAATAAGTTTCTGTCAGCACTTCTTTTATGAAATCCTATTTTGGTTGTGGATTTTAAAAATTCATAATAAACATTTCCTTCAGGAAGGAGCCAAGAAAAAAAATACTTTGACGTTGTTGATAAGTGAGTTTGTAACTAAAGAAATGGAAAACAAACTTGCATAAATATTCACTTTTTGTACAGGTGGAGAGAAAGAGAAGAAGGAGGGGAAGAGAGGAAGATTGGGGGGGTAGAGAGAGAGACAAAGAGAATAAGAAGATAATTAATTCCTGGATTTTATTATTGTTTTAGATAAATCTTTCTGATGGTTTCGTTGTTAACATTCCCGCAGTTATGTCACCAGTCATATACACAAAACAGAAATGGAAAACCACAGAGAACAGCCTAGATGATGTCCAAGATCTTTTCAGTTCCAAGTTTTATTATTCTATTATATTAAGAAAAAATAGGATGGAAAATAAACGTCAAATAAATGTCAAAAGATGAAGAATGACAATCTCTAGCACTGTCATATATCCTGCGTCATTT
>NW_012150319.1:1486326-1489098 GCF_000956105.1 Propithecus coquereli | reverse complement strand
TTTTTCTCTTGTTAATATGTTTTTTGTCACTCTAATTTACAGGGCACCAGCCGGAGAACCTAGGAGGGGAGAGGGAAGCTTCTTCTACAGGTCTCTCCCACAGTCAAAGGAGAAAGCAAATTACTCAAAGGCATAAACAGCAAGAGGTAGGGATATGGTCCTCCACATTGTTGTATTTCCTCTTTGCTCGGGCTTCCTTGGTATATACAGTTGGTCAAGTAAAAAGCATCTCAGTAACAAATTATTGCCGTAAGTGAGGGCTTCTGTTTTAGTGACCTTTAATTTGAGACTCAAGCAACTGCTAATTTTCCTTTCCAGGAAATCCTGTGTGTGGCAAGTCTCCCCAAACAGTTCAGTGGTCCCGTTTCCTCTGTAGTGTCAGCTGATCCTGAGGAAGAACAGACAAAGTGTCTTCGAGTCTCCCCAAAGTAAGATTCCTGTAGAACATGTAATCAGTAATTGCAGTTAGCATACACAAAATATATTCTCCAAATCTGGAGGCAATCTATCCACTCCTTCCGTGTACCCGGATTACAAACCTATGTGTTTAGAGAAATAATGTAATCATATTAGGATTTTTTTTCCCCAAACAGCCAAATTTCTCCATACCATCTGTTAAATAGTCCATCTCTTTATTATTTATCTATTCACTTATTCATTCATGAATGTATTTAATAAATGCTCTTGAGTTACCAACTCTGGTTCAGCCACCTTGTCAGAAGCTGTGAATACAATGGTGAACAATATATGATTCCAGCCTCAAAAGGGTTAGAATGCACTAGAGAAAACAGAGTAAAAAAAACAAACAAATAAAATCACAATTAACCATGTGGTGATAAGAGATATGAAGTAAACTAACAGGATGTTGTGTCACAGAACAATAAGGTGAGGCTTATTTCATTAATGCATCTCAAGCAAAGAGACTTCGGTTGTAAGTGTCCAAAGGCTTTCCAATCCAAGATGTTCAGACAGCCAAACTGGCTGCTCAGAAGCCATAGAGTTTACTCACCTTCCTTAAGAAGCCCAGTGGCACACACCCTCCTAAAACACAATGCTATTTGGGATCTGGTAGTCAAGTAGGAAAAATGAGATTATATTGCTAGGTTCATCTGCGTGGATGCTCCCTGGTTCCCCAGTTCTCATTGTCAAGAATGAGTACTGGTACCACAAACACAGATCAATTTTATACAGTTTATTACATAAAAGAAACAATGAAATTAAGGAAGGAAGCTACAAAAAGTGAAAATACATCCCAGAGAGAGTGGAATGGGTCGGTCTCCAGGAGTGGAGAATGACACTGGAGTCTGAGTGCATGTTGCCTTTTATAAGTCCACTGGTTTGTCCTGCCTTTCCCCTAGAAGGCCTGGTCACCATTTCCTGCCTTTGAGGGTGATTGACAGGCTGGTGTTACATAACAGATCACATAACAGAGTAGGTTATTTAAGTTTCCCTTTCTGTGCATGTCTCTTTTTCAGACTTCTCCACAAAGCTCCACCCATGTTATGCTCATTAGATGAATTAGCTCTAGGTTACTTAAAGGTTATTAGGAAATTTTTACTATGTATGTTCCCACCAGGGAACAGTTCCTAGCCACAATTTGGTTCCTAGCTGCAATTTGATTCCCACTCTCTGCCCCTTAGCCACTTCTTTGCCACCTGCTTACCCTCCACAAGACCTAACAATATGACTGTTCCCTTTTGCCACCCCTCTCTGTGTTAGAAAGAGGGTTCCCTTCTATGCAGGGGTCTGTAGACTACAGAGGCTGCTTAGGTGAGCCCTCTTCGGATCACTCCCCAAGTGCTTGACCTCTGCTTGGACTGCACAGCTGTCTGCTCTGGAGAAGGCCTAAAAGTGCAGAGTGAGGTCACAATTGGTATCCCGAGGCAATAAAGACACACCCATCCCAACCATTTAACACACCTGCCTTGGTAAAGGAACTCTAGGGTTTCTTTAGTAGACACTTAAAAATCAGAAGCACTTAGCTTTTGGTAAGATTTTAAGCAATGTAGGCAAGCAATTAAAGGAATTATCATCTGAGCAAATCATCTCTCAACAGAAATCCCATATCTTTCTTCATTTTCATCCAATAGAAAACTTCTAAGGTTTTTGCTCTGTCCACACACGTGCACACACAATCACTCACCCATCCACATACACACACGTTTTAACTTGGCACCTGATATCTCAAGGCATAATCGAACAATTGTCGCTTAACAATTCAGTAATAATATTCAAGATATGTTTGCAGAAAATGCTTAATTCCATTTGATAGTGCAAGCGTAGGTAGAATCAAAATTATATATGCAGTGAGGAATATATGGAGGTCAAAGGTATCCTAAGAACATTTTGCCCCATTACAAGCCTTCACATTAATTCAGAAAGAAAAGTTATGTTTACATTATTCAGGCTTTGCATTCAGAAACATGGTATAGCTCTCCATTTACCTAAATATTTTATTTCTCTCAGTAAAGTTTTATCAAGTTCTCCCTATAGATCTTACCCATTTTCTTGTTAGGGTTATTTTTGAATAATATATAAGGTTTTTTATGGCTACTGAGCATAAACAATGCTTCCAATTATGTCTTCTAATGGTCACCTCTGGTTTGAAATGCAATTGATTTTTGCACACTCATCTCATATCTGACCATTACTAACTCCATAAAGTTTTGACAGTCTCTTAAATGGAAATGACATTCACAAAAGATGTGTCAAGGGTCATCACACTAGTTTTGCTTTGTTTTATTTTGTTTGATTTTTAGAGATAGAGTCTTG
>NW_012150319.1:1481831-1483850 GCF_000956105.1 Propithecus coquereli | reverse complement strand
TGCACAGCTGTCTGCTCTGGAGAAGGCCTAAAAGCTGAGAAGCTTCAGTGAACATCTTTAAATAACTAAATTAATTAATCTGTATTAGTTTTTTTATGCTGTGTAACAAAGTATTAGAAACTTAGTGACTAATAATCACATACATTTATTATCTAGTGGTTTCTATGTGTCAGGAGTCTCAACATGGCTTAGCTGGGCCCTCTATTCTAGTTCTCATAAGGCTGCAATCAAGGTGTCAGCAGGCTGTATTTTCATCTGGAGGCTCGACTGGGAGAGAATCAGCCTTGAAACCTCCTCAAGCTGTTGGCAGAATTCATTTATTTGCTGCTATAGAAAAGAGAGCTTCACTTTCTTGCTATCTGTGGCCCAGAGGCTGCCCAGCCACAAAAGGTTCCTTGCGCAGTGGCCCTCTGCATAGGCAGTTTGCAAGTCACTTGCTTCTTCAAGGCCAGAAAGAGAATGACAGCAAGAGCTAGCAAGGTGAGTCTAATATAATGTTACGTAATCCTGGGCATGACATCCGTCACCTTTGCCATATTCTATTGGTTAGAAGTGAAGGAGATTGGGATATGCCACCTGAGAATATGCCACTTTGGCATAAGAATTATTCTGAGCTGAAGGCATTTGAGTTCTTGAAATCTCTTATCTGTCTAAAAGCAGAGCCTCCCAAAAGAATTCAAAAGAGCTCAATTGCCATAAATCCCTTCCACAGGGGCAACTTTAATCTTCTCAATGTCTTCTTGGACACCTCACCCAGATACAAACAATGGTATTTCCCACATAATCTCTTAAGGACCCATTTATCTTTCCAAAAAGTCACTTGCTTTGCCGTAAGTGACCTTTATTCCCCCTCTCTTTCCCCTACTAAGTTAGATATACTGACCCCAAATTCTAACCACCCCTTTGAGTTACTCATCTCTGAGTACATCTCTGATACAATCCATGTTATGTGCAGGATGCACATGTTAATAAAATTCTATTTGTTTTTCTCTTGTTAATATGTTTTTTGTCACTCTAATTTACAGGGCGCCAGCTGGAGAACCCAGGAGGGGAGAGGGAAGCTTCTTCTACAGGTCTCTCCCACAGTCAAAGGAGAAAGCAAATTACTCAAAGGCATAAACAGCAAGAGGTAGGGATATGGTCCTCCACACTGTTGTGTTTCCTCTTTGCTCGGGCTTCCTTGGTATATACAGTTGGTCAAGTAAAAAGCATCTCAGTAACAAATTATTGCTGTAAGTGAGGGCTTCTGCTTTAGTGACCTTTAATTTGAGACTCAAACAACTGCTAATTTTCCTTTCCAGGAAATCCTAATGTGTGTGACAAGTCTCCCCAAACAGTCAGTTCAGTGGTCCCCTGTTTCCTCTGTAGTGTCAGCTGATCCTGAGGAAGAACAGACAAAGTGTCTTCGAGTCTCCCCAAAGTAAGATTCCTGTAGAACATGTAATCAGTAATTGCAGTTAGCATACACAAAATATATTCTCCAAATCTGGAGGCAATCTATCCACTCCTTCCGTGTACCCGGATTACAAACCTATGTGTTTAGAGAAATAATGTAATCATATTAGGATTTTTTTTCCCCAAACAGCCAAATTTCTCCATACCATCTGTTAAATAGTCCATCTCTTTATTATTTATCTATTCACTTATTCATTCATGAATGTATTTAATAAATGCTCTTGAGTTACCAGCTCTGGTTCAGCCACCTTGTCAGAAGCTGTGAATACAATGGTGAACAATATATGATTCCAGCCTCAAAAGGGTTAGAATGCACTAGAGAAAACAGAGTAAAAAAAACAAACAAATAAAATCACAATTAACCATGTGGTGATAAGAGATATGAAGTAAACTAACAGGATGTTGTGTCACAGAACAATAAGGTGAGGCTTATTTCATTAATGCATCTCAAGCAAAGAGACTTCGGTTGTAAGTGTCCAAAGGCTTTCCAATCCAAGATGTTCAGACAGCCAAACTGGCTGCTCAGAAGCCATAGAGTTTACTCACCTTCCTTAAGAAGCCCAG
>NW_012150319.1:1456983-1479336 GCF_000956105.1 Propithecus coquereli | reverse complement strand
CAGAAGGCAGTGTACTGTATAATTTTTTGTGTCTTTGCATAGTTGAGGATTTCTTTTGCACAAAAAAATGAGAGAACATACAATTATTTAGCTATTAATAAATTTAAAAATTGGGGCATTTTGTTAATAAAAATGTTCGAGTTATTTACAAACCTACATTCAAGATACACATTGTGTAGTATATGGTATATTTATCATTGTTAGGCTTAATTGAGTTATGTAGAAATATCTAAGAAGAGGAAGAAGCAGTGGAAGTTTCTTTTAAATGCTGAATGTTGTATAAAATCTATAAAGGTCCAGAAATGTCCTTGACTAGAGACTTTTATGAGGAACAAATGAAACATTGAATCGACTCAAGTCTTCCCCTCATGTTCTTTTGAGTAAAACACCTGTGGTTTCATCTGCTAAATCTTTGCTCAGGGTGATAGGTGAATACAGGCTTTCTTCTTTTTGTACTTAAACATCTTTAGAAACTTAAAGGCCATTTGTACCCTAAAGTTAGGTCATGCACAAGTAAAAACTCTCCCGCCATGTAGCCCTACCCACTGCCCAGGTACATAATGCCATACTTTGACTCCTGCCTGACTTTGTTCCCTTGGTGTTCAGTATACAGTTCCGCCTCTGTGATTTAGACCACTGTGGAACTTGTCACTGGCAAAGACTCTTTATAGCTGTGATTCCCACTTCTCTCAACAATTACACCCTGCAAGAGGTCAAGTTGAATATATCAAGGGCCTTACACATGCTGCCTATCTACATCTTAAGTCATGTAAATCCCAGATGTTACACTTCAGCAGAGCAGTACTTCTTTGGGGAATTATTCAGGTTGTTATTTTTCACTTTCTTAGCAACAAGGCAATCTAGGGAGGTATCTTTCCTTTCATTTCACCTCTACATCTGTTTTGGCTTATTTTGCAGTTGTAACAGGTGAAAAAAAATGTATCTTTGGCAAATGTATCTTTGATGATATAACCTGTCTCTAATTTAAACCACTTCTCATACTGTTCAAAAATACAATTTGTAGAAAGGTGGATCTTCTGGGGAGGAATGAAATGGGGAAGATTTTTCTTTGTCAAGGAACATTTTCTTTTGTATTTTGTCACTACTCTCTTTCCTCTCCATGTTACAATTTAGATGGATCCAGTGCTGGCTTCCACTTGAGGGGAGTCCTCCTCTATTGAAGATTTAGCTCTTGAAAAGGAAAATCAAGAGTAAGAATCCATGGTGAGGGCGGTTTAAGTGTGTTCTTCTCTAAGAATTAGATTAGAGTTGCCAGTGTGATACAGGACATCCGGTTAAATTTGAATTTCAGATAATCAGTGAATAATTTTTTCAGCATAAATATGTACCATATATTGTAGAGTGCATACTTATACTAAAAAAACATTCATTTTTTTAAAAGGTGAAATTCACATTTAACTGATGTCCTGTATTTTTATTTGCTAAAACTTCCGATCTTAGACTGGACTAAAAGCAAGAATAATATCTTGCTCATCCTAGCTTACAATGGTAGGAAATCCTATAGAGAATTATAACCAATTTCCAAATCCAGAATAAATATCATGTTTTTGCAATTGTGTGGTGTATCCCTTTTAAATGTACACAGGATCTGGGGAGGTGAGGGCAATATACAATAGGCTTGTTATTGAAGATTGGGAGATTCAGAATCGAGAAGAAATCTCAGTACCAGAAGATATTACTAATAATCACCCGCTTGCCCTGATTTTACTTTAGGACATCTGTCAAGGGGAGGGATCAAGAATAAAGGTATCTGTTATAGCACAATCCTCACAAGCCTCAGAGTATAACCTCTAATGTATGCTAATATAATTTTTGGCAAAATTAACAAATGGTTTTTGGTTTTAAATAGAATATATTTGAAGAAAATAAAAATAAACTTTTCAGTACAAGAAAAGTTAGAGCATTCTATCTCCTCTTTATGAAATGCCTTTCATCTCACCCTCTTTAACTAGACAATATATTATCTCTTAAGTCTCAGAGCATCTGCTGCAGAGAGCCTTCTACGGATCACCTGTCTCTCCCATGTGTGTGTCTGTCTCTCACTAGAGAGTTCTTTGAGGACAAGAACTGTACCATTCATCTCTGTATCCCAAAAACCTAGTAACCAGTGAAGCTCAAGAAATATTTGTTGATTGAATAAAGAAGTGAAATCTGCAATAAAATTGCATGAAAACTGGAACCACTTAGCAAATTTTGAAATAAGGAGAGCTATGAAATAATCCTGAAATGCACAGTTACAAATTTTTAAAACATTATCAAAAAAGCATTAAACTAAGATAAGAGTTAAGAAGAATTAGGGCATGAGGAACTTCAAGCTTTTGAACCCCATGCTAGAGAAAGTGGTGTTTAGTATTTAAATTTGATAACATGCTCAAGTTTTAATTAGACATTTCACTACCATCTTGATCAGTCCTGCTTCTTTGGAACTTAACCATATTCAGCGTAGGTAGATTTTTATAAAACAAGTTTCCCCTGTTTATGAATAAAATAAAGCAAAATTGGTCTAATTTAAATTTGTGTGATCATAAATAGGGAGTGCCAATATAAAATGCTACTACATTTTAGAAAATCAAACATTTAAAAAATCTTAAAAATATTTGTACACTTTAATCCAAGAATTTGATTTCTACTAATTAATTCAAGTATGAAAACTATTTTATCTACAAAGAGGTATATTAATGCATTCTATATTGCCAGCAAAGTAAATAACCTAGCTATTCAGCAAACAAAAAATGGTTAAATAAGTTATAATACCTATGTTCAATGGGAAATTATTTAGCTCTTTAAAATGATGTTTAAAAAACATATTACAAACAAATTGTTTATAATATTTCATTATAAACTTAAAATATAATCAAAATATAACTCATATAAAAAAATTACTAGGAAAGCAATTTAGAGGAAGTAGAACAAAATAACACTTTTCAAAAAAATGATTATTTAACACTTCTTATGTTTTTCTAAGTATTTTAAAGGTGTTAACTCATTTAAGCTTCATAACAGCCCCAAAAATAAGTACTATCATTATTGTCATTTTACTAATGAGGATGGAAGAAACAAAGATGTTAAGTAACTTTCATAAAGTCACACAGCTAATCAATAGGAGAGAAAATACTCAAATACAGGCTATCAATAGCACAGCTATAATGAGGTGTCCAGGTTGGTGTTTTATCACTTTTTAAAATTTTTCTCTGTGTTGTCACATATTGTATGTGAAATTATTATATGTATAATTATATTATTCATTACTTAATAGCAACATTTAGGTTTTCTTTTAAAATGAAGCTCAATTTATCAGGACTTTGAGACATTAAGATGAACAGCGCTGTTTCATCTGATCTTAAACTTTTTTGAGTTCTGCCTTATGGAGTTTTTTGGTACCCTGATACCTGAATACTTAGCAATGAGGTCCACGGTTGATGCTGAATTCTTCTCTATGTCAGACAGCATACCAGGGTGTCATCTAATTGCAATACCAGAAGGTGTATACAGAGAAAGATGTGAACACACTGAAGCCATTAGTCTCGAGACATAGGTGGAGATCAGCCAGGTGAAAAGGAAGCAGGTGTCTAAGTTAGATGGCAAAAGACACAATTAGTAGTTCCCTGGATTCGCACAGGAGCCTCCTGAGGATCATGTAACCACTTCCCAGCAGGCACACAGTCTGATAAGACACTGGAGATGGCAAGCCTAGCAAAGAAGCCTCAGGACAGCAGTCACCTAAGCTGGAAACAGGGCTGCTGCCTGAGGGAGGAGAGGTATGCGGCAAGGCTCTTGCAAATCCCTGAAGAGTGCTGCTCCATTTCCCTGGGCCACAGTCTCTGCAAGATGTGCAGTGAATACACCCTGGAAATGCACCCATTCTACTGCCATTTCCAACCTAGCATAGCACTTCTGCAGACCTGTCTCAAGCCACACCAACTCCCAAGTCCTCATAATTAAATACAACCTTGGGGACACTTTATTCTAGAACCTGTGTGATTGAAATCACAAATGTGAGCACTCCCTTGTATAATCCACTTTTCTTTTTTATTTTTTGTTGTTGTCTGATGTACTTTAGCGTCATCCAGTCAAACTTAGTAAGATACAGCTAAGGTACTCTCCTTTTCCACATGAGCAGATCTGACAATCTCATTCTAGATAAAAATGACTTTAGTGTGTTGAACCGGGTAAGCTATCTGGACACTTAGCTTTCTAGTCTTATTCACATATTTTAGAAGCACTACTACCTCCATCCTTTATTCCTTTAAGTAAGAGTATTATTGAGGAAAAAGAATAGCTAAACAAAGGTGTTAGAAGTAAAATGATAAAATTCAGTTTATATATGCAACGCCTAAGCTAAGTGCTGTCACAAATATTAACAAGTATTACTGATAACATGCTGGAAGGAAATATCCCTCTTGGAAGTGATTGCCACGTCATATCCTCTAACCAACAACTTTCCTTCACCTAATGTTTTCTTAACATAAGAAATCTGCATGCATTGCCAAGCACTGTAATCTGATTTTCTCTAGGTAACAGCTTGAAACAATGAAATACAACTGTGCTTTTTTTTTTTTTTTAACTAAGTAATTGACTTAGAGAGTGTTATAGGACCAGTATGGAGATTCCTCTTTTAGACCATTACAATTTCAAACATTATGTTTCCCCACTCCTACCCGTTAGATAGGTATATTGCTATGCATGGAAAACATAGATATAAATATCTCCAAGGACAAACGCTTTGTGTTTTATATGCTTAAACAGATTTTAGGGTTGTAAACCCTTTTCAAGTGCCTTATTGCTGTAGAAATCAGTTATAACCTGACAATGTTTGTTCACAGTAATGCCTTGTACAAACATATGTTGAGGTTGCGTGTTCTAAATGATATTATTATTAAATCTCTATAAAGACAACTGCTCCAACATAATCCCTCTGTCTCCTGGATAAACTGTGTCAACACTGTGTGCACCTGGCTAATTTTTCAATGTATGTCAATTATGGATTTGTACAAAGTAGGCTCCTCTAGACAGTTTCAGTCTTTACAAAGTTAGCATCGTTATCTGAGTATTCTTCTTTATAAGTTGAGTGTAGCATTAGTAAGAAGGAATCCTGCTACAGATACTTAGGATACTAATACTATGTCTTTCTTAATGACACTTCCTGATTAATGTTTAACATAATGTGCTAACACAGGCTGCACTTGGACAGAAGAGTGTCGGAATGCTTAAATTCTAGCCTCCAGTTACTATCAGTCATGAGCCCTGGATAAGTCATTTAACTCTTCTGGTGTCAGTTTCCCAGTGCCTGTACTATTTCCTGGCTCTCAAACCCCATGAATCTACGTAGCTGTTCTAAGGCAACCTCTGAGATTCTGTTCTTCACCCAGTAAACAAATTTTTAACCTCCATTACTCTCCAAGAAATGCAGGATGTATAGGATGACACAAACTACTTTCCATGAACCTTACAGTACAGATGTCAAATCATACAAAATGCAAGAAATTACAGTGGACTATGATCAGCATCAGAGGAAAGATAAGAAGTAACTATCTGGAATTTCAAAGAAAGAGAAGCACACTGCTTCCCACAGTGAACAAATAATAAAGATCTACCAGACGACAGACAATATGTACAAGCCTTGGGTTTCATGGATAAAAAGCAGGCCTGATGCTAACATTTATTTGCGAGGCCCAGAGCAAGAACATATCTGGAAGCCTACATATCAAATGTCTTAATGTTTAGAAATTAGACTAACAAACTATTATACAAAGTATATTCTATCATTCTACCTTGATGAGCATAATTTCACAATGACCTGGAAGACCAAATTCAAATTTAGAATGCTCAGACTTCTCAGACTTCATTGCCCCAGCTGCTCCCTTCTCTCAATTGCTTTTTCTACCTCTTGTTCCTACCATAACCTATAGGTCCTCACATGTACTTATGTGGACACTTCAGGCTTTGTGTCCCAGCTCCTTTTGTGAAAGAGAAAGCTACCATTGAAGAGCTGAGGAGCATTTTAATAGATAGCATTAAAAACATTCCAGGGAGGGAAAAAAATGATTAAAACTTTTGGTAGAAGGAAGCTTCCAGGTTTGGTTGTCAAACGTTGAATAGTTCAGCTTAGCTAGAGTTTCAAAGAGAGAAAAATATTAATGCTACACCCATAAATATCAGCCTAGATCATAATGTCAAAGGCTAGAAAGTTTGAACTTTATTTGGTAGGCAAGGAGGAGGGATTTGAAGGTTATTGAACAGGGGCGACATAATCAAAGTTGTAGTTCAGGAAGATTAATTTGGCAGCCGAATGCGAAATGAGTATATCAGAAGCGAGAGTGGAGGCAGAGAGAAGAGTTATAGCCGTAGTTTAGGTAAGCAGTAATAAGACTGTTAACTAGGGCTGGGGTAATGTACGGGAGGAAAGGGCGCCGTGAGACAGTAGGGAGAAGGCATTGACAGACCCTGATGAATCTCTGGTAATGGGGGAAAGGAGAGCGATAAATCAAAGAGTGCTCAGAGGTCTTGAGCTTCTGTGACTAAAAAAGAATACTGGAAACCATCAGCAAGAAGCCAGGAGGAGGAGCCAAACTGTGGGGTGAAAATGGTGAGTGGCGTTGGAGTGTGCCTGTTAGTAACAGTAGCAAACCTCCACCCAATTGAAGATGCCACTGAGGATTTACAAATGTCTGGAATGTGGGAGAATCATCAGGAAATCACGTGATGAGGTAAACCCCATAAGTCTGACCTTGCTGTTTTAAATGAGTTGTATAAGCCGTTCTTTATGCAATCTCATGGTCCACAGGTCTTGAAAGTTTCTCTGGTTCACAAGTTAGTTCCTCGTCAGCTTGCTCAAAATACGTATGTATTCTGAGAACAGTTATTTGCAAACCTTGGGCCAGTTAACTCACTTTGGCAAGATCTGCCTTATAATCTATAGTACAGTGGTCTGCTTTGTCAGGATTTGGTGACAACAGTCCAAGTTTCTTTCTGGCATAAATCATTTCCCAGTATCACAACATTTAGTTCTGGGAATTTGGACTTTGTTCAGATTTAGACTTTGTGCCTTGATCTAACTTAATCCTTACAAACAGTGAGTCAGCCTTTGAGGTGACAGATTCCTCAAATCTATGGGGATATGCCAGAAGCTCTCACAGCTCTGAAGTGACACAACTATTGGTTGATTACAAAAGCCTTTGCCTTTTGTTCTCACTCACAGTAACCACTGATACACATACAATACCCAGACATGCGCACACACACACACAAACACACACACGCAGAGTTCACAATCTGAAGCAACAATAAAGATGAATTAATTGAGCTGATGCTTTTCCACCTGTGTCTGCTTAATAACATTATCCAATAACTCCTATTCAGTTGTCCCTGATGCACCCCAGTATTTCTGTCATTGATGAAAATCTTAGGATGCTGCCATTCATGACAGGATGGGATTAAAGCCTTACTGCAGCGAGAATATCTCTGTCTTTGGAAAAACAGAAAAAGGAATCAGTACAATGCTGACCACCTTTTCTGGGAGGGACAAAGTCTGTCTTAGGTTGTTTTAGACGGTTGCAGTCAAATCCCTTTGCTTACCTCCACTTTAGGAAAAAGACTGGTGTCAAAGCTTTTGTCTATCAAAGCCTCAATTTTCAGAGTTGACAGCTACACCTATATCTAAATATCTCTTTATAAGTCCCTTCTTTAACATGTATCTTCAACCCAAGCAACACAGAGGAATGTACAGTTAACAATGATAATACTCCCCAAGGATTTCAGGGTAAAGGAAAACTGTGGGTGTTATAAAAGAAAAATATTACTTTAAAGATCAGTGGTGGCTTTCGGATAACAGAAGTGTCAAGTTTTTAAAGGGGACTACATGGTTCTAATAAAAGAGCATTTCATAAAACAAAATACACGAGAGACAAATAGAACCAAAAATATTAATAATACATATAACATGCCAAATAATAGCTTTTGTGTTGGCCAATTGCCTACTACCTCCCACAGCAATCAAATCTGGGAAGGAGCAGCATAAACACACATCCTTCTCATTGTTGCTGGAAGAAATGCTCTGCTCATCAGAACACTGATGTACTTCTTACATATTATACAGATCTTATTTTGATCATTTCTTTCTTTCTTCAATCAATTTCAAATCAAGTCTAGTTCTCCTTACTTGGACTCTTAAAGTCCTAGACAGGCTGACTCCATTTGACTCTTCAACTTTTTGAACTTTTCAGGAAGCCCTTGGCCCATATATATATATATGACTCAAGAGTCATTTTTTTGAAAGCCAAGCCATTGTCAAAAGGACAAACATAGGTGTTCCCAACGGATATGTAACTTGTTTTGAAAAAGTAGAAAAGCCTTAAAATTATTAATAAATTTCCAGAAAGATAGGAAGAAAAAAATTTTAAAAACACGGAGAAGACACCATATGCAATGTATGAGAATCTATTTAATCAAGGTTTGAATTATGGGATAAAACTACTAAATGCCATTAATGATTCTGAAGATTAGTTGATACAAACATTTTCAAAAGGTAGTAAAGGATCTTTTTACTATTTCTCTTCTCCACTCACTATATGATATTCATTTTGTGAATATTTTCTATGCCAAATTATATTAAGAAATAATTTTTATCTCCTATTTTTACTAATAAAAGAGAAAATACTTAGAACTTTGGATTTGCAGGTACTGAATTTAAATTTATGACTTTCATTAGATTGCTAAATATTTTTTTAAAAGCCATGGGAATTCTTACCACTATCCTTGAAGATTCTAGTAGTCTGATGTTCTCAGATTGGGAACCATTGCTTAAATTATTAGGAAAGTAAAATGGCCTAAAATGCTGAGTTGAGATAGGACACTAAAACCATGGCTAAGTCAGAAGGGCCAGGATATATGATGAGACCTTCTTAAGCAAAAGAATAGAAGGTGAACCCAGGCAATAGACAGAGCTTGATAAGTGAAAGAAACCAGATTGATAAGAGAAGCTAAATTCACATGTCGGATTCATAGGGAAGCAGTTGAATGATCTACACATGAACCTAAAGGGTGTTGAGATTACAGTGGCCAGTTAAGGGGATTAGTCAAGCAAGCCTCCTTCAGGGGAGTAGATAGAGGTCAGGGTACAACAAATCCAAATGTGGAAAAACTACATCTAAGTTAAAAATCTAGTGAGATAACTCAGAATCTCTAAGAAGTCTTACTATTAGGGGAGACAAGTCATCCCCTTCTTGAAAAGATAATTCTCTAGGGGGTTTCTCACGGAAGTCTTAAAAACCCTGAAAAGAAAGTGGTAAACAGTAACATCTTCAAGTATTATAAATTAAAAATAAAATAAATTAAAAGAATCACAGGTTTAACTCCACCGAACTAGATATACAATAGGCCTCAGGCACAGCACAGCTAGGTTTCCTGTTAATTTAAATGGGGTAAAATGAGAAAGAAAATTCACATCAGAACTCTCATGAAATAAAAATGCAGGTTCTGAGCAGAGTCAACACAAGTTTACAGTAGGGGCTCAAAGCCTCCTGTACCTAGTCTCACTGGGGTGCCACCTTAATGCTATCTGCCCAGTATCCTATTGTGTTTGAGTTTTGCAAGTTTGATCTTTAACTGTGACTTTCCTCCTCCTGATTGCACTAAGGCAGAATGCAATCCTTTTGAAGTCACTTTTGTTGGGTGAATATTTTAAAGCTAGATCTGTTATATAGAATATACATGACATTTGTACCAGTTTATGGAAAATCTTTAGCAATCACATCACATCTATAAGCACTATTAATGTCAATGGAAAGGCAGTGAGCCTGATGATCCACATATATCTGCTAAAACTGCTGGAGTAGAATAGACAATGAAGGAAGGAAAATGCAGCATGGAAAACCAGCACGGTGCCAACGAGGTTGAAAACATATTGTAATGCTTTTTTTGAACTTATGTGTCAGTGATCTGTAGCATAAATCCATTAAAAATATCAATATCAAACTATGTTTAAACTAGCATTTTAGGGGAAATTCTTTTGTTACTTAATAAAAATTTTAATTACTTACTTTTTATTTTATTTGTTTATGTGTGTTTTGTTTGTGATACAGTAAAAGAAGAAAACACAACCACACAATTGGTAAAATATGGTAGAATAGGCAACCATTGAGGTGGAAAAATTTTCCATTTCCAAGTTATTAATACTATGAGCTCACAATTATTAGTAGGTTAAATAAATATTGCAGACACATAAAGATTAATAATGTATAAATTAAGATGAATTAAAGAGATAAAACAGTTTTTAAAAATAATAATTTTGCCTAAGAAAACAAATATGTATATATAGGAGCCTAGTTAATTTTCATCAATGATGACTGATTTCAGTATAAAATAAATACAAAAATTAAAGAAAAGGATTGGTAAAAAATGAAGAAATAAACATAAGATGCAAATGACAAACCCTGTGGAAAAAAATTTGCAATATAGATGGCGAGATAGATGGCACATTAGTATTTCTAATAGAGAAGAAAGTTTTAAAATGTTATTTTAAAAATACTCAGATAATAAAAACAAAGGCAAAAGATCTAATAGCCAAGTTCTGAAATAATAAAATGCATACAGTGTACTAAAATATGAAAAGAATACTTTAATTTCATGCTATGGACTGCATTGTGTCTCTTCATTCCATCCCCCAAATTCATATATTGAAGTCCTAAACCCCAATGTGATTGTATTTAGAGATGGTGCCTTTGGAAGGTAATTAGGTTTAGATGAGGTCATGAGGTCATGATAGGGCCCTTATGATGGGATTAGTGCCCTTGTAAGAAGAGACATTATAGAGCTTGCTTGTTCTCTCTCTCTCTGCACACATGTACTGAAGAAAGGCCATCTAAGTACACAGCTAGAAGGTGTCCATCTGCAAGCCAGGAAGAGAGCCTTTATCAGAAAACAAATAGACCAGCACCTTGATCTTGGATCCCAGCCTCCTGAGCTGTGAGAAAAAATAAATAAATTCTGTTGTTTAACCTACCTGGGATATGGTATTTTGTTATAGCAGCCCAAGCACACTAAGACACCTTATTTGTAACTAAAGAAGTTGTGGTATTGTATAAAACATATTTGGTCTTTGTCCATGGTTCCCATCACAGATCTCTTAAAACCCTTGGAATTTCCTGAGAGATATGAATGTCTTTTGTTATTCATAATGAGCCTCATTGATAATACCTGAGTTTATACTAATGAGGTGATTTATTAATAGGATGTGGCCTCTAGATAGTCTAAGAGCAAGTGATTGGAGATTTGGAACTTTCAGTCCCACCTCCCAATCTCTAGAAAAAAGGTGAGTCAGTTGGAGAGCAAGCTGTATAAAAAACTCTTTAACAACAAGATTTGATGAACTTCCAGGTTGCTGATGCTGAACACAGGGAGGTGCTGGGAGGGTGGCACCACCAGAGAGGGCATGGGAGCTCTGCACCCACCCCATACCTCACCCTATGCATCTCTTCTACCTGGCTACTTATCTGTATCCTTTGTAATATCCTTTATAATAAACAGATAAATGTAAGTGTTTCCCTGAGCTCTGTGAGCTGCTTTAGCAAATGAGTTGAACTTGAAGCAGAGATCAGGGAAACCCCAATTTCTAGCTGATTGGTCAGAAGCAGAGGTCACACTCTGGGCATGCAATTGGCATCTAAAGTGGGAGGCAGTCTTCCGGGACTAAACCCTTAACCTGGGGGACCTAATGCTAACTCTAGGTAGATGGAGTCACAGTTAAATTAAATTATAAGACAACCAGTTGGTGTCCACTGGAGAATTGCTTGTTGGTGGAGAGAATCCCCACACACATTTTTTTTTTTTTGAGACAGAGTCTCCCTTTTCCCCCCTTTTCTGGGGTGAAGTACTTTGTGCTGAGTATTAAATATGGTGAGTGTGTGAGAATGGGAAAACACTGTTTTTTTCCTACCTCAGACAGAAGTGCAAATCAAAATCTGAGGTAATATTTTTCATAGGAAATTAGCAAATAATTAAATATATAATAACCCTGTGTAATTGATAGAATGAAGATTATGGACCTTTTATATACTTTTGGTGGAAACATAATTTGGTGCATATTTTTCACAATTTGTCAATCTTCATTGATTCTTAAGTATCTATGGTCTTTAATCCTATAAACCAATTTATAGAAATTTAATCAGGAAGTGGTCCATGAGAATATGATTTAGGATAGGAAACAATTGGAAATAATCTGCACATCCAATGTTAAGAGGGTTATTAAATAAACTTTATTGATAGTATGGAATATTTTACATATTTTTTTTTAAATTTAGATTTTCAATTTTCTGTTTTTATATAACCAAAGATTGAATTTCCCCTTTCTCTGCTTGGATGTCAAAACATGTAGTCAGAGATAACAGAAAGATGAATTTCAATCTTTACGAAGCCAGAAAATATCTGTAACCTCAAACACAATGTAGGTCAAAGAGGAGCGCAGTAAAAATACTGAAAGAGGAGTCTCAAGATTGCAGATTTCAGACAAATTCAGCAAAGTGTAGTTTTTCAAAGTAGGTGTCATATATTAATTGAAGAAATCCAACAATCCCTTATTTACAAAACAAGAACAGGCTGGGGGAAGGAAACTTCCTGGACCTAGATTGGCAACAAGTTGATGTCAGAGAAGCCAAGCAGAATGAGGAGTAGCAGTGGTTAGCCATATTTGCAGGAAGCAGTCTGTCAGCAAGGCAGAGTGAAAGGATGATTCTCTACATGGTTGGCAGCCCTACAACTTCTGATCTCTGTAGCTGGCTAAAAACAAGAGCAAGAAGAATTTGTTCACACCTACTCCTGCTTCAAAAAAAACTTTATTACCAACTGCTCAAATGAAACATAGCTCTAGCCTGACCTTCATGTCATTCTCCTGCAAATTCTGGCCCAAGAATTAACTTAAATCAAATATGTGCAAAATTTTAAGAAGAGACAGCACAGCAGCTATTAACATATAGTCACAGCAAAAGAGAAAATTATAAGTCACACAAGCAAAGCAAATTTGAGATGATTAATATAGGAAAAATGTTACCATAGAAGATATGAAAATTGTGATCAAGCACAGCATGGCAAAAAGCAATATTTTAAATAACTAATCACCTTTTAGAAAAAAAAAATCTCAAAGCAGATAAAAGAATTCAGAGAAGATACAGTGAAACAACAGAAATAAAACAAACCAGCAGACATGAGTTGGCAGAGATGAGGAAATAAGTAAGAGATAAAAATAAACCATCCTAGAAATGAGGATCTCACCAGAAGCAGCACAGAAGAGAAAGACAAGCTGCTATCCCAGGGAGGAGAAGCTTGGGAAAGGCAAGCTAGTAAAAGTAAAAATAAACAAGGATTCAAAAACCGATTGCTGAGGAAGAATGTGGAACAAATGTAATTTTTAAATATTTTTAAATAACTTTTTCAATACTTTTTTACATTTTCAGAAATGAAAGATAACCTGCACATACAAATTGAAACAGCTTATTATGTCCCAGAAAAAGCTGATCTGGGATCACTACTGAAGCAAATATTGATAGTTTCTGGACTTCAAAAATAAAGCAAGCATGGAGGAATCACTAACATTTAACTTCAGAGACAGTAAAAACTTGGATAGATAGATGTATAACCATGTAAGAAAGTAAAAAGGTCTTTGCTTTATAAAGAAAGCCCAGGTAGGGTTACAACTGGATTTTACTGAGCCTAAAATGAACAGCTAATTCCTATGTTTGTGAATACATTCGAAATAGAAAAATAGATGGAAAGATTTCAAATTCTTTATAAGAGACTAACATAAATCAAATTCTAAAAGATAATATACCATCTAAAAAGAAAATAGTACTAATTATGTGTTTATAAACCAAAACAAAATATTAATGAATTAAACATAACAGTATATTTAAAGAATAGTACACCATTATCCATGTAGTGAACCCAGAATATATGGAAGATTATACTGGGAAATCCATTAATGAAGTTTTTGACATTAGCCAATTAAAGCAGAAAAATAAAGAAAAAGAGGCAACACAAATTTCTAACTTTAAAATAAAGGGAAGTAAGTAGGATCAGGTAAAAGTTCTCTACAGAAATGTAGAAGAGAAACATAACCTGAAAGAAATAAGAAGTAATCCTAGTAAAATTGGTAATATCTGTGTCATCATTCACTATTTTAATTGCACTCTTATAAAGCACAACAAAACGAGAAATAAATCACTAACATGCTTATTAAAAAGAAAGGGACCTAGCTTTTGCTATTTACAATCAACTCAGATTTTAAAACTGACATATTCACAAAAGCATATACAGATTCATGAATAATCCATGAACTGAAAATTGGAACAGAAGAATTGGAACAAAAAAAAATTTTCAAAGATACCAGAGGACAAATATATTCTGAAATAAAAGAAGAACTTAATGTGCATGCGAAAGGGTAAAACATCTCTTAGAAATACTTGTATTTATGTTTAATAATCAGCATTAACACATAGCCTAGCAACACTACTGGATTTAATATATTAAATAAGCAAGTCACATACTGGAGGACAAACATGAAATAAAAAGGAAACTTAATAATCAAGTAGACAGAAAATAGATATAAAAGAATTAATAACATAATAAGGTTATTTGAATATATATGTATGTATGAGTACATTATTATTATGTAAAAGGAGAATATCGTATGATCATTTCAACAGATACAAAATATTTTGATTAAACTAAAAGCGAATTGACTTTTAAAATTTGAAAAATAGTTACTTCTAATATTCAAGAAATGACTATCTACAAACAAACTGAAGCCTGTCCCTACGTTTCAAGATGATCCACAAGTGCTCTGAGATGTATTCTCCCTAGCTGCAGCAAGCTCTGTTAACTTACTTTTTTTTTGACTACAGGTATGTTTCTGGTGGCCTTTGGATATTGGATTTTAACACCAACCTCACAGATGTTGTTAAAAAGATTTATGTACCTACTTAATATGGAATACTCTGCAGCTTTAATAATGTGGAGAGATCTCCAAGACATATTTTTATGTGAATAGACAAGTTATAGAGCTATCTGAAAAGTATGTTCCAATTCATATTTTAAAAAGAATTAGATATTTAAAAGAATTCATGCAAGTAAATACATTGAAAATGTACTCAAAATTGAATAGAACATTGTCCACTAGGGAGAGAGTCGTAGGGAGATTTAAATAAAACATAGATGTTTCCATATATTTCTAAAATGTTTGGATCTGTCAATAAAAATATTTTCATGTATTCCGTGTTTAAAAATCAAAATATAGTTTTAAAGGGATTATCTGGAAAAGATCTAAATTCAACAGACATCTCCAAGTGTCAACTAATGTAATGAATTGTTAATAAGCTTGATTATGCACTATTTCCTTGTAAATAGAGGGATTTTTTGGTTTTTGTGTGTGTTTTGTTTTGGGTTTTTTTTTGTTTTGTTTTGTTTTTTTGCAGAGGCAGACTAAATAATAGTCTATAAGTTCGGAAGGAAAGGGATAATACCTGAACCCAGAAGTATACGCCCCATCTACTAACAGATGACTGAAAGAACACATACCTTTTGTTTAAACTTTTGCCTCATTAAAATGTGTAATGGCCTGAAGTATATAGCACTTCAAGTAATCGGTAAGTACATTTGAAGGCGAATGATTTTGATTCTTTTCTTAGGAGAAGGAAGACACTGGAAAAACTTGAAATAGCAATTGAGAATGTATAAAACAAAGGAAGGAGAATTACAAGTCCAAAAATAACAAAGGTGAGCTCAGTACTTGAGAAAAATACCTAGGGTTTGAATTGTAAGTTAACACTATGGACCCATCTTCAGCATTAAAATATCAGAGGAGAAAGATGAAGGCAGTTGAAGAAGGAAAAGTCTTGGGCTCATTAGCTACTTTTAATATTTTAAAATATAAAACTGAGAATTTGGATTTGGCATGTTTAAGTCAAAAAAGGAAGAAATAAGGAAGAATAGTGAGATAAATGCTGATGGTGTTATAACTTCAACTGGACTCTGACACCGAGTCCTACACTATCATTGAAAACATGTTTTCAAATGTTTCAAATATTTCAAATGTTCCAAATATTCATTCAAATAATGAATATTTATCAAACAATTTACACTTTAAATTTAACAAACAACTAAATACTGGAGATTTGAAATATGGCAGGAGCAATTGTCCCAAGCATGCCAGTCTCCATCAAAAAATAATGTTATAAAAGTATCATACTAAATTTTAATCCAACACAACTGTCTTTGAATAATAATAAAAAAAACTACACCAAAAAATAATTACGTGCAAGATTGTTTTTAATATAAAACAAAGAGAAAGTCCGTCCAGGTTAGACTATTCAAAAAATCTAAATTCATGTGAGTCATAATGCAATGTTATGGGGGAGTCTTATAAACAGGTTATCTAAATATCACCCTAGTGATATAGTTTCATTCTTTTAGAGAAATGGAATGTACTTTTTAGGAAGAGTAGATTTTTATTAACTTCTTCAGGGTTTTGTGTGTGTGTGTCTATTGGAAAGAGAGCATTCTTCTCACTAATCTAAATATCCTCTTACTTTTTAAAATAACATATTTGAATAAACATTAAAATATTCTGGTTGGCAATAAAGGTGAACAGGAAATTTAAGCACTGAATGGGGAGGGTAACAAGATAAACTTTAAGGTTCCTTTTGATTCTAAGAGTCTACGATTCCAAATCAAAGGAGGCCGTGGTTAAAATGAATCATAATCATCTACTATCATCAGACAACCCTTATAAGCTGGATTTTAGGTTTATATTTCTCTTTATTCAATTTGATCAAGAATGAGATTGTGTTTTGAATAAAAGCAATTGATAAAATGCTATTGAAAAAGCAAATGATTTTATTCAGGAGAGATCATTCACAACTGGGAAATACAACCATTCTTTAATAAAGCATTATCACTGGATTTCACAGCCATTCAGAGAGACACCTCAATCTCCTAAATATCTCTCATCATTCACGTGCTTTTACTAACAACCATATACCATGCTCACCTTTTTTAGCAAATTATTATTATTTGAAATTCATTGGCTTCTGGCGGCAGGTCTCTGGCTTTATAAAAGATAGTAGTAGATTTATTTTTGTATCTATTGTCCCTGGTTTTATTTTTTATAACTTTTAATTTTGATACAATTTCAAACTTAAATTATGCAAAATAGTACAAGGAAGTTTCATATAGCTTTTAATCAGATTCAATAATGTTATAATTTATCGTACTTCTTGTTTTGTCATTCTCTCTAAACACAGACATACAAACTCTCTCCCTCTGTCTCTCTCTATCTCTCTCTCTCACACACACACACACACACACACACACGCACACACACACATTTTTTCTGCACCATTTGAGAGTTCATTGAAAATATCTTGTTCGACCTAAGTGCACATATAGGAATAACATTTATCGGGCATCAGGCAGATGGGAGGGGGGAGGAGGGGACGGATACATACATACATACTGAGTGCGATGCGCAGTGGGGGGGACACGCTTGAAGCTCTGACCGAGGGGGGCAAGGGCAATGTAACCTAAACATTTGTACCCCCATAATATGCAAAATAAAAAAAATATCTTGTTCCTTTATCCCTAAATACTTCAGTGTGTACTTTCTAAAAGTAAGACATTCTCTTACATAACCATAATACAATTACAAACATCAGTAAATATTATTTTAACCAAAATCTACTAATTTTTCAATGTGCCACTAATGTCTCTTTTAACTTTTTTTTCCTACTTCAGGACCCAATTCAGGTAATGCCTTGCATTTAGCCGTCCTATCTCTTTAGTTTCCTTTAGATTAGCAGAATTCCTCAGCCTTTCTCGACTTTCGTATTTTAAAAGAATACAGCCCAGCGATTTTGTAGACTAACCAGCAATTTGTGTTTGTCTGATGTCTCCTCGTTTCTAGATTCAAACCATGCATTCCTAAAAGAAGTACTACAAAAGGGTTGTTTGTCTTTCTCGGTGCATCATATGAGGAGGTACCTGACGATAGTTTTTCTCAGTATTGGTGATATCAACTTTAACTGGCTGGTTAAAGTGGTATCTATAAGGTTTTTTTCACTATGTCATTAATATTTTTCCTTTTGTAATTAGTTAAGTATTTTCGGTGTAGGGTATAATTTGAGGCAGTACAAATATCCTGTGACTTCTCAAATTTTCACCTCTTAATCTTAGCATTTATTGATATTCTAACTCCATCTTTCTTATATAATTATTAGTTGGCTTCCTATGTCAAAGAATAGCTTTCCTTTCACAACTATTCATTCACGCATTTATTCATTTATTTACTATAGCAGTAAGGATTCTCATTTTATTCATTGTTATCATTACTGATGCTATCAATTTATTAATTTTCTGTGTAATTATTAATTTATCATCATTACTGATACTTCCGTCAATACTCCCTGCTATGACTGAATGTGTGTGCCTCCCTAAAATTCATATGTTGACTTGATAGTGTAGGAAGGTGGGGCTTTTGGGGGATAATTAGGTCATGAGGTGGAGCTCCAATTGATAGGATTAGTGTCCTTATGAGAAAAGATATGAGAGAGATGATTTTTCTCTTGGCCATGTGAGGATGCAATGAGAAGACAGCTATTTGCAAACCAGGAGGAGTGCCCTAGCCAGACACCAGATCTGCCAGCTCCTTGATCTTGCACTTCCCAGTCTCTAGAGCTGTGAGAAATAAATTTCTGTTGTTTAAGCCACCCACTCTATAGTATTCTGTGATAGCAGCTTGAACTAAGACTTTTCCATTGCTATCATCATTGATTTTGGTGCTCAGTTTCTCCATATTTGGTAGTGAGAGCCTTTTTGATTGACTCAAGTGTCTTTTTGATATGTCACCATCTTTCTTTCTTGTGCATGATATCGTTCCAGTATTAGCTTGTACTTTCCCCATTCTAACCCCAATCTTCCTTTTTATCAAGGTTCCCTGATATTTTTTATTGGTGAATGGCATTTAGAAGCCAAGATATGGGTGTTTGGTGAGCTTGTTGTTACTGGTATGTTGCTGCTTCTAGGCTATCTCATCAGACTCTGCTAGGACATACATGCTGAGATATTCATATACACATATGTCATAATTATTTCTCTATCTATATGTTTATCTAACATGAGTATGTATATGTACCTTTCCCGTACAATCCCCCCAACATAGATTAGTCTTATCTGCTATAGAAATTCATATAAATGGAATCATACATTACATATTACTTTGTGTCTGGGCCTTTTGATCATCAGATCTATGAGATCATACATGTTATTGAATTTCATCAGTTTATTAACATTTTATTTGTCTGTATGAATATTCCACAATTTCTTTTACCCATTATCCTATTGATAAACATTTGGGTTGTTTTGAATTTTTGACTATGATGAATAAAATTTCTATGAACATTCCTGAACCTTTGTGGGCATTTATTATCATTTCTATTAGATAAATATAGTTGTTTCTGCTATAATGTGACAGATATGTTCTTAAAAATCATCATGTGATGAAAAATTGTGCAGTAAAAAACACAGGACTAGGCCAGGCGTGGTGGCTCATGTTTGTAATACTGACACTTTGGGAGGCTGGGTGGGGAAAGATCACTTGAGCCTGGGAGTTTGAGACCAGCCTGAATGAGCAAGAAAGAGACCCTGTCTCTGTGAAAAACAGAAAAATTAGCTTTGTGTGGTGGTATGTGCCTGTAGTCCCAGCTACTCAGGAGGCTGAGGCAGGAGGATTGCTTGAGCCCAGGAGTTTCAGGTTGCAATGAGCTATGATTGATGATGCTACTGCACTCCTCTTGTCCAGGCAAAGAATGAGACCCTGTTGCAAAAAAACAAAACAAAACAAAACAAACAAAAAAACCACTAGGACTTATGGGAAAAATGGCAATAGGGAAACAACACTCAAAACCTTCATCAGTGAAAAATAAGCAAAAAGAATTAATCCTTATGAAAACAGTATTATTATTTTATATACATTCAGTGGTAAAGAACACAAATTCTACAATAAGTATGGCACTTTACACTGAAACAGATGAAGTTGGCTTGTGGAATTAGGTATTGGAAGGGTTGCAACTTGTAAGTTACTTTGAGTTATTTTGACATGATAGGAGGGTTATCTGACATGATAAGAAAAGCTATACTATCAGATGTGGATGGATGTGGCTCATAACACACTGGTGAATTGTGAAGTGGCTAGTAGATGTTTGAGATGTGCACATATGTGTTCGTGTATTTCTATATACCTCAATTCAGTTTGTTCAGTTTTCTGCATTCACTTAATCTTTCTCACAGACAAAATTGCACATAAACAAGTGAAAAGGTATACAAATTGTCTCCTAATACATTAGTTGAGTTAAATCAAATTTGCAATTTTAAGACAGCATTGAACTGACTACACCTAGAAATGCATTTTCTGAGTCATAAGGTATGTATACGTTTAACTTCATAGGAAACTCAAATTATTTTCCATGTTGTAGTGTCTTAGATTTCCACTAGCATTGATTTCATTGATTTTTTTCTCGTATCATTTCACTCTTTCTACTTATTTTGAGTTTAATTTGCTTTTCTCTTTCTAGCTTCTTAAGGTGCAAATTTAGATAATTGATATTAAACTTAATTAAATGCTATGAATTTCCTTATAAATATTGCTTTAGCAACCCCCAACATATTCTGAGATATTGCATTTTCTTTATCATTTAATTTACATTATTTTCTAATCACTTTTTTGATTATTCTATTTATGTGTTTATTTATAAGTATATTGGTTAATCTCCAATATTTAAAGCAATTCCAAGTGTCTTATTATTGATTTCTATTTGTTTTTGGTCACATAATAGATGTAAGATTTTGAACTTTTGAAATATATTGAGGCTTATTTTAGGGCCCAAAATATGGTCTATCTTGGTGAAAGTTTCTTTGATGCTGAATAAGTATGTGTATTATAAAGATACTGGATGTTGTGTCCTATAAATGTAATTAAGATCCAGTTGGTTGAAGTTTTGCTCGTATCTCTATCATTATTGACTTTGTTTTATCCTTGGAACAATTATTTCCTGTTAGGTTGCATAATGTATTTCGATCCCTCTTCAACTTCACAGATTTTCTTTTCTGCATCTCCAGTTTATAGCTATGGTCATCTAGTGGGTTTTTCATTTTCAGTTTTGTAATTTGTTGTCAGTTCTAGATTTTCCATTTGGTTCTTTTTTATAATTTGCATCTCTCTACTAAAATTTCCCATATGTTTTATGACTACCACCACATTGTCTTTTAAGTCCTTGAAAATTTTTGTAAAATAGCTGTTTTAAAATCTTTTCCTTCTAATTCCAACATCTTCATCATCCATGGTTAGTTGCTACTTGCTGTGTTTTTCTTGATTATGCATGGTATTTTCTCAACTATCAGTGACATTGTCTCATTTCTTCCCACGTCTAGTGATGTTTGTTTGTATACTGGACATTATGTTAATATGTTGAACAGACTCTGGATTCTATTATCATATTATAAAAATATTGTTTCTTTCTTATCAGTCAGATAACTTGAATGTACTCAGACTTCAAACTCTCTTCCACCTGGAGTGGAAAATAGCTAAAATCTCTACCCACTTCTATTTATTTATTCTTTTAGCTGACAAATATCTACCATGCTCTCACTAAGTTTCAGATATTTTCTTGGGCACTAAGGAATCAAAACTTTTAAGACTATAACTTAGCACATTATGTAGGGAAATCATAGTGCATAACAACTATTCTGACACAAGTGATAAGATAAATTCAGGGAGTACTATGGAAGCACGGAAGAGGAAACTTGTGTATATATTTTCATCTTTTATCTTTCTCAATATCCAGTCACATATATCCACTTACCTATTAGACAGCTCTCTGAGCACCGAGTGAGAACATCTAATTTAGCAGGAAATGTCAAAGTTTCCAAGGATGAGGCATCAACAATTTTTTGAGCCAATATTTAACAGTACTAGCAATGAACATAGAGTTGAAATGGTTTAAAGCAGTACTTCTCAAAGAATAATCAAGGCCAGTTTCTTACTGGTCTGCAAAAAAATAAGAACAGAAATTGAGAGTAAACACTTAGAAATATTTTAGCAGTTTGACAGCACTACCACATCCTACCACTTGGATCTAATACCAATCTCACAATGCAGCCTACAACTCATTAATCCACCTCCTCCCACACCAACTTTTTATTTTTGCATCAACTGATACACTTGAATGAATTATCTCCAGAACTGAGAATACAAAATTTCTGCCCAATTTTAAAGCGATAGGCCCTGAAAAAAAT
>NW_012150319.1:1454862-1455718 GCF_000956105.1 Propithecus coquereli | reverse complement strand
CATAGAGGTGATATTGAACAAATGTATTTTGAGTATTTTTATAACTTAAAACTAACTCCACATAGAATTATCATAGGACAAAGTGATTTGGATACCAATGATTCCCTTTGGTGTTTTGTTTTTGTTTAATTCTTCTGTGCTGTATATCGGTGTGAAAGAAATGTTCCAGGCTAAATCTATACCTGCCATTGAACTTTAAGAATTTGAAGTCCTCTTTTGTAAACTCGTAGTGTTTCCTATAGCCATTGAAGTGAGTGGTTTAGTAATTTTAGCCATGAAGCTCTATATTCAAAGACTTACCCAGAAAACCCGATTCATAAAGCAGATGATATCAGATAACTCACTGCATAGATTGAAGCTAAGCAAGGAAGGAGGAACAAGGCAGCAAAGCATCCACCTATTGCCCAACAACTTGGAGAGGCCTGCAGGGATCTTTATTTGAAATTCATTATTCCATCTAATCCCTCCCTAGATGAACCGAAACTGATTTCCTCTGTCTTTCTAGTATGTTTAACTCCTCTTGGGTAGGGGCTGGAATTCCCTCCCTCCCAGGACCTACCACGGTACTTGCTGCTATGTATGATATTAATAAACATAGGTTGTTTGTTGAGCTGAGTAACTTTATAGTCCGTCTTATGTTCTAAGATGCTCAGCTTTAAAATATGTTTGATGCTCTTTAAACCATATGAATAACAATTTTCAAACAATTTTGGCCTGAGTTCCTCAAATGCATTTAGGTATTTGAATGTAGGCACTTTTCTATAATTTTACATCATCGATGGGAAAAGATATCCCCAAATTTTAGTGAAACTGTAAAAGGAGATTACTCACTGAAGTTCTGTGAGGATAATGTTTT
>NW_012150319.1:1452076-1452877 GCF_000956105.1 Propithecus coquereli | reverse complement strand
AATTTTATTCCAAGTAAGTATTAGTAATTTCTAAATAAGTTCTTGACAATTTAATAAATCAATGAATCAATACACACATAGATTTTATTTTTTTATTGAGTCATGATTCAAATAATAATTGTCTTTTTCTATGAATTATAAACAAAACTTAAAATCATTGTTAAAATCAGCACCCTAAAAGAGAGAGCAATGAAACATTGTGTTCTTTCTCAAATTTCTTTTTTGTGACCTTTGAGTGAATGCATAAGTAACAACCAAAACTGTCAAGCAAATAGTGATATCAGGGACCAACATTTCTCAAATGCAGTGGTAATGTGAGCATAACATGGTGTAAACACAGAAAGAGCATCTTATTTGCATAGTACAAGAATGAGTTCAGGCTAAAACAATCTAAAAGTACTACTTAGCTCTGCTCGGGTATGGTTTGTTTTCAACAATTCTTTAGTGAAAAAGAACTGGAGGTTGAGAACAGAATCCCACTAAATACATAGACATAGACATAGACTTATCATACACTTATAGACAGGCACATACATGCATACCTGCAGCCTTCACACATATAATTAATTATGCCCAAGTCTATTAAAAGTTAATTCCCCAGTTCTCTTGGAAATAATTTTTAAAAGACAGAACTGGAGGTAGCTGTAAGCAGAACTGTAAGATAAAGTGGATGGTGGAAGAAAAGAAGAGATTATTGCAATAAAACTCTGAAAGAGAGAAAAATTAAATGTAAAGCAAAATTGGGCCTAGATATGCTCTTCTGTCCTTGTTGAAAAAGATGGAGCCTTATACATATAAGGA
>NW_012150319.1:1430285-1451034 GCF_000956105.1 Propithecus coquereli | reverse complement strand
TTTTTTCAATAGCATCTTCATTAGCCCCTGTTACAATGGCTTTTTAAAATAACTATAAATACATACAGAAAATAAAATATTTAAACATTCATATTTCTCCCTTTTCAATGAGTCAACACATAAATTCATAAATAACCCTTCATATGACTGATCTACTACTTGAAGCTACTTTTCTAATATCTCTAAGCTACTCTCCATATCTCTTTTTGTCATTTTTTTACAAAATTCTATAGCCGTTGTTTTTATGTCCTTTCTAACAGCTTTTTGGCTCCTGTCTCCACCATCCTGTGGACGTTGCTTTCCTGAAAGTCAAATGACCAGTTCTTCATAAGTCCGGTGGCGTTTCAGAGTCTCATTCTCCTTGACTTTGCTGAAGCACCCGGTGCTGTAAATAATCATCTGGTGATTCTTCTTGCATTCCTTTCCTGGATCTCGTCCCATTTTCCCCACTTGATCACTGTCATCTATTTTTGTATCCTTTAATACTTCACCTCTGGTGGCAGCACCTAAAATTCTGTCTTCGAGACTTTCTTTTGTCTCTGTTATCTTCCTCATTGAGATCAGCCTACTCATTGCTTCACATTTACTTATTTAAATGCTTGCATTTATTCAGTGTGCTTTACTTGATCGCCTACTGAATGGCAGGCACTCCGGTAGGACCTGGTGACAAAGCGGAGAATTAGATTTAGAGTCTTTTAGGAAAGAACATATAACAGAAACACTTGTTATAAAATAGACCAGAAGGTGTATGGATGTAACTGTGCACGGATTTGGAAGCATCCGAGAGAGGGTGAACAGGGTTGTAGCCCAAAGCAAGACCGAACTCCCTGGAGGAAGTGACAATATCACTTTCATCAGAATGTCTTGCACTCCTGCGTCCCCATCGCTGCCCTTCCTCAGTTTAGTTCCACCTTTCTCCATTCCTGCTGGACATCTACACCTTCGTGGCCTTTGAAGAAATTGGGTTTAAAATCAAACTTCTCATTCTTACTCCCACATGGAGTTCCCCTCCTGGTTTTCTAATTTAAGATCATAGCGTAGATGTTCCTTTAGCCGCGCTAGCTCTAAGTCTCTGAGTTGCCGTGGGCTCGTCGCTCTGCCTCACTCCCAGCGTCTGTTCTTTCACCAAGTACTGTTGATTCATGTTTTAAAACAAGCAGTAGTCCCATGTAGCAGTTAGTAGTTAGCAGCATAGGACGTATTCAAAAACAAAAACAAAAGAAAAGTCACTTAATTGTGCAGCTGTGGGCAGGTTATTTTTGTGTCTGGGTGATTTCCTCATCTTTAAAATGGGGATAATGATACTTGCATCACAGCATTGTAAAAAATCTAAATGAAATTCTTTCCTGGAACATGTCAAGCGCTGATTACGTGTCATCTGTTGTTGATCATAATTTTTATGTTGTCCATTTTTACTTTTCCATTTCTACCATCTTGAGCCTGGCTCCAAGTTTCCATCGTTCGCATTTCTCTAATCATTTTATTGAAGGAACTGAACTCGATAGGGTAAGTTTACAAGGTTGTTTGATTCTCTTTTCCCACTGTCTCTTCATCCTCACTCTGTGGAAAAATTCTATCTTTGCCCCTCAGTGAAATCTCGGTCAGGTTAAACAGCTTTTCAGACACTTTGGTTCCCAATGACACTTAATTCTGGGGATAATAACTGCAGTTTGGTGTAATCATAAAAATTCTAAGCTCTTATCCAATTTGGAGCTTCTCTCGGGGCTAACTTGATAGCACTTCAAGCCTGTAAAGGTGCATGGGTAGGGTGGAGGTGGGGTTGAGGGGTGTTCTTTAGTCTGCCTGCTTCTCCCCCAACCCAGAAGCTGCTGCTGCTGAGCCTGTACTCCTAGGCCCAAGGGAGAAAGAATTGGGAGCTGGCACTATAGTGGTTTAATGTTTGAGCCCTCTGGCTTAGAAGAGAGCATTCAGAGCAGACCCCCTGTTTCCTGGTAAGCCTCAGTGGGATTTTCAGCTTTCCTGTGGTCTTTTTTTTTTTTTTTACTTTCTTTTTTATTTTTATTTTTATTTCAGCATATTATGGGGGTACAGATGTTTAGGTTACATATATTGCCCTTTCCCCCACCCCTAGTCAGAGCTTCAAGCATGTCCATCCCCCAGATGGTGCGCATCGCACTCGTTATGTATGTATATACACATGCCCTTCTTCCCCCTCCCATCTGCCTGACGCTCAATAAATGTTGTTCTCATATGTGCATGTCTTTTTGATATAAATAGCTACCTTGGGAAAATATCCACATCTTTTTCCTCTAGTCCTTGAACCTCACTCCTCTACTTGGTCACTTGGTCCCTTCCTCCTTCCCATCCTGATCTCAGGCACTCTCAGGCCAACACCCTCCCACAGGTCTGCTGGCTCGGGGAACGCGGGCATCCTTTCCTCACACCGCTATTTTGGGCACAGACAGGGAGCTCACTTCCAGAGCGCACCCGACTCAATCTCTGTCTCTGTTCCTCTTCCCCTCCCCTTTTTTCTCTTCATTCCTCTTCCCACTTGTTCAAAAACTCTGTTGTCATTAAGCTGACAGCCACAACCTCTCACTTCTTTCCTTCTGATACATGTATAAAAACATTCCTCCCGTATCCCTCAAATTCCAGATAATAAATATCAAGCTCTTCAAAATGCCCCCTTGAAAGTCTTCACATTGGGTTTAAGGCAAATGGGAAGCACCACGGAGGGAAGAGGAAATGCCCCTGCATTCCGACAGTGCAGTCCGAAGGAATCCTGAGTATTAGCGCCACCGCCCTCCTGGCTGGTCCCCTGGCCCTGCTTTCTGTGTTCCTGAGAGCAGTGATGGACTTTGCAAGGCAGATTTGAGGTAGCTCTTTGACAAGTGCTGCAAACAAGTCTCCGTGGGGGTACTTGGCATCCATCGTTCTCAGTTTTAGGGCCTTATCCAAGAGACAGAAAGAGCTCCATTGTAATATCCTGTTACATTCTTATTAGTGTATTCTCCATGAAACTCAACTCTCTGTCCACAGTTTTTCCCCCATCAACCAGTGGATCACCCTCAAGCTTTATAAAACACCCCGCTTAGAAATGCCCAGCAAATCCCACTGCCCACTGAGGAGTTCTGCTACTTCTATTTGGTATGAGGACTTTTCAGGCTTTGCTCATTTTTAATACTTAAAGATAGGATTCTTTCCCAAGTGGCTCTTGAATCATTACCATTACTTTTTAATAACTGAGAGAGAACGATCTATTAACAATTAATTAGAGTAAATGAAAGGGGACTGTCCCTGCATAGATGAAAGCAAACTGTTTCTGTTTAGGGAAGACTTACTGAAGTACTTCAAACTGTAAGCTAGGCAATCAACAAAAGGTGGAAATATTTTCATCAAACTGTGACCAGAAATAATTAAGAACTTCTCTGCAGATTAGAAGCACAAATAAGGAGCAGCATTCATCTCTGAATAAATTAAAGTACGTGTATATATTATCTTATTCATAAAAACATCTATTGTAGCATGTCTATAGATTAGAAAATTAGAGTAATAAATAATTTAGACTAGCTACTTTCTTATTGAAAAAAAAGTACTGTCACTTTTTCCAATGCCAACATGTTTTTTTAGATACTAATTTATTTGTATGTTGTACTTATTGGAAAGCACCATACAAATGATATATTTTGTGTATAGTCTGTACAGAAAATGTTTTACTAATGGAGAGTATGTTATTTAGGAATGGAATAATCGAGAATAACTTTAATCAATTAATTGATTTCAAATTATATAAGTCTCAGAGTTTCTTCAGTTTTTTAAATTCCGTTTTTGGCATTTTAAAAAGTTTTTACCTGATGGGAAAGGAGAGAGAGAAGAAAAAATGTCAGAGGAAAAAAAAAGTGTCCTATGTGATTGGTTCCAATAAAACCTAAAATACAGAAGTCTGAAGCTAGAAGCAGTTAGATGAATTGTGATTCTTATTTTTGATGAGTCATAATGTTTAAGAGGAGGAGTGTCTGAATATAAAATAAGGTTGTTCTAATTTCTTGATATTATCCTAGAGGCCTTTTAATATATTACTTATATATTTTTTTCCACTTGAAGAAAGAAATGATCTGACCTCTAAGAGGCACATTTTCAATAAATTCCATAAAACAGCAGGAGAGAATGCAGATTGAAAATGCAGTTCCAGCATCTTGCACTTTAAAAAGCTTTTAAAGCCTGTCTCATGCATTTATCTTTTAACAAAGATGAATGCACAAGACACCTCAAATTCTATCCTGCTTGGTAAGTCAGTGATATTGTTAAATCAATGGCACAATGATCAAAAATGAGAATGGGATCAATATTCTGATCAATTGAATTGCTTTAGATATTAAAAAGTAATTATTCCAGCACAAGTCTGCATTGGTGAAAATAAGAGTATGTCTGACTCGTCTAATAACTTTCACTTTAAATATTGACAAACTCAGTTCACAAATAAAATAACAAATTTTGGGGAATTTTATTAAGCACAAAGTTATAAAATGTGTCTGGTATAGATAAAAATACAATTATATTCTTTCACACATAACTCTGTAAGGAAAGATTTCTCCTCAAAATAGAAGTGGGTCTAATTTATTATCACATTATGTAATGAAAAGCAGGCATTTGAGTTGGAAAAAAAAAAAAAAAAGAAGAAGAATGTAGGCAGAGGTCCTACCCTCAGCACCAGACATAAATCAGAGCTGCTAAGCGGCCATCACAACGCATCGATTTATGGCTGCAGGTGACCGGCCCAGTAGGCAAAATTAGAATTGGTCCCTGACCTTAAGGAACTTACATTCTGGTTAGAAAGCCAAACCTAAACATATGAAACAATCTGAGAAAACTTACAGAGCAAAATAATGTAATGAAAGCTAACTTTTATTGGCAGCTTACAAAGAGCCAGATACTTTCCTAAGCACTTTGTATGTTGAAATGAATGCTGTTGGTGGGCTGCCCAAATCTGCTTTAGCGGTGTGGTGTACTCAACACTTAGCAGCTGTAGGTGTTGGCTGCAAAGTACTCCAGGCTCACCTGTTCTCCAAAAGAATTTCCCTTTCTAGAAAGGAAAGCCAACCGGCCTGGGAGTTTATGCACTGCCACCCCCAGGGAGAAAACTGTAGCCAATGGCTGACAGACACAAGGGTATACAAAAGGCCACCTCTTGCCTAAAGTAGGACCAACTATGTGGCATAATTTGTGGCTCTCAACTGCCAGTGGGATCAGGCTCAGGCTGCCGCTAGTCTCCTGCTGAGAGCCTCTCTCTGTATAACTCCCCCACCCCTTCCTCCTTTCCTCTCTCTCTCTCCTTTCTCTGAGATCCCTTCCCAATAAACCATTTGCACAATAATCTCTGTCTCAAACTCTGCTTCTAGGGAACCAGACCTAAGACACATGCATGAACTCATTTAATACTCACAACAACCTCATGGGGAAATTACTACTATTATACCCATTTCACAAATTAGAAAACTGAGGCCCAAAGGGGTTAAGTGCTTAGACAATGTCACTCAGTTTATAAATGGTTAATCTTGGCTGTGATACCAGGCACTGATGGCTTGAGACATCATGCGTTTAGCCTCTACACTCCATTGCTGTGAACGTTTGCCATGTGAAGGCGTCACTATGTGTGGCAGAAAGAATGTAAGATTTAAAATAAGGAATTTATATGAATGCTTTAACTCCCTTTTCCTGTGATTTTGAGTTAGTCATTTAAGTGTACAGAACATATTTGTAGGCTGGGCACAGTGGCTCACACCTGTAAATTCTAGCACTCTGGGAGGCTGAGGCAGGAGGATCCCTTCAGGTCAGGAGTTCGAGACCAGCCTGAGTAACAGCAAGACCCTGTCTCTACGAAATATAGAAAAATTAGCTGAGCCTGGTGGTGCACCCCTGTAATCCCAGCTACTTGGGAGGCTGAGGCAGGAGGATCACTCGAGTCCAGGAGTTTGAGGTTGCTGTGAGCTAAGCTGATACCACTGCACTCTAGCCCAAGCAACAGAGTGAGACTGTGTCTCAAAAAAAAAAAAAAAAATTGTAAACTAGAAATAATAATAATATGAAGCTATTGGGAGGATAATATGAAATCAAATGTGTGAAAAATATGACCTAGAGCAGGCTTCCACAAACACTAGTAAAATTTTGAATTTGAGAATACCAACATTCTTTTAAAATCATATGGCACTTTACAACTTATAAAATGTTTTATTTAATCATCTCTTTTGGTCTTCTCAATAGCCTTATGATAAAAATATTATTGGATATATTTTATTGATTATTTTTTTAAAAAATTGAAGCTCAAGAAACTCAGTGAGAGAAGCAGGACTCAAAGTTGAGATATCTCACTACAATTCCAGTATTTTTATCTTTGTACCACAGCTACTTATAATAAAGTATAATTTGAGGATATGCTAGTGATTACTAGCAAATCTTATTTTATTCCTCTTTTGCCCTCTGAAAGAAATACCAACCTTTTGAAAGTGTGAGTGTCCTTAGCTCCACAGGAATCCATGAAGGGGAGAAAGTGTGTGCAGTTCCGGAGGCAGGTAGAGGAGACACTTCATGAAGAAAGGGCATTTGAGCTGCACTTGAGCTGAATTTTGAGCTCAATTTCTTCAACAAGAAAATCTGTTTCAAGTGCCTTTTTTCCTTTTTAAAATGACAAATGAAAAATAATATATGTTTGTGGTGTGCTACACGAGGTTTTGATCTATGTGTACATTGTGGAATGACCAAATTAAGCTAATTAACATATCCATCCCATTACATATTTATCATTTTTGTGACAGGAATATTTAAAATCTCCTCTCTCAGTGGTTTTCAAGTATACAGTACATTATTAAGTATAGTCACCACACTGTAGAATAGAACTTGAAAACTTATTCCCCCATCTGAGACTCTGTACCCTCTGACCATCTTTCTATTCCCTGCCCCCATCCCCACCCTCTGGGAACCACCATTCTCTTCTTTTGAGTACCTTTTGTGTTTCTAGCATTGCATAAAATTTAGAAAGACAAAGATATATAGTGAGGAAATATAATAATGTAAGTAGAAGGAAAGTATCAAAAGTGAAAGAGCATCTTCAAAAAATAGGAGGAATGTCTTTCAGAAATCCGAAGAATAGTGAAACATAAAAGGCTGGAAGGGTTCATTTGGGACAGATATTTGGAAACTGGGAAAGTCTGGCTTAGGATACAGGGCTCCATTTTGGGGTTGGAGAGAGCTATTGGACACTGCGGGTAATTGGGACATGATTCGAGCTATACTTTAGGATCTACAGCAGCAAGCACAATGGATCTGAGAAAGTAGGAGATGGAAAGAAGGAAAGAGCAAGAAATAAGTGAGAGGCAATGAAAACTGAGAATAGGGTAATACTAATAGATGAGGATGGGTGGGGCAGTATAAAATTTTTCTAAAGTCAAATAAACAGCATTTGTTGATTGACCAGCTACAAGGGAATGAGGAAGAGGAGGAAGTCAAAGATAACTTTGCATACATTTAATTTTTATAGCATAGCTGTTAAGAGAACAGGATCTAGCCCCAGACTTTGCCCTGTTTCAAATCCCAGCTATACTAGTTAATTACCAGCTAAAATAAAGTTGGACAATTTCCTTTTCTTTTTCCTGCTTCTGTTACTTCATCTGTAATACGGGATAAAAAGGATGCCTACCTCCTGGGGTTGTTGTAAAAATTAGATGAATTCTAACAGAGGCACCTGCTGCAGAATAGCATTTAGAAAACATTCCGTTATGGTCCTCCCTTGGTATCTGTGGGGCACTGGTCCTAGGATGCTCCCACTTCTGCCCTCTGTAACCATAGATACAGAACCTATGGATACAGGGGGACAACTGTACTACAATGGAAACCTTGACACAAAGAAAAAAGCAGGAAGAGATCATTTACAAGAGGAAGTTTTGCACGTGAGGCTGTTACTGTCAGAAGATTTGGTTTTGTAACTCTACATTGCCTTTTATCTTCATAATTTTTTTATTATCATTCCTTTGTTTGATTTTTATGGCTGCCCAAAAAGGAGAGGGACTATTCTCTTTAAGTCCCTAAATAAAAATATAAATAAATCATAATCAATTCATCAACAAAATGGCCGTATACAGTACCAGTCCCTCAGGCACATAACCACAACCTCAGGGACTCATACATTCCAGCTTTTCCCTAAGCACAGCCTTGTCTCCTTGTGGCCAAAAGCAAGGAATCAATGAAAGTAGCTGAGCTGAAAAACAAAAATGAAAAGTATGACATTTTAATGTTAGTACTGAGAAATTAAGAGTCATTGATAAAAATCCAGGAGAATCAAAAATATCTGAGTAATATACAATTTAAAATTTTTTTAAAAAATTATTTTTTTCTGCCCAGCATTTGTTTCTTTCTAATAACATAATAAGATCAGTAGATCACTAGTCTTCTGCATAGGTGCTAGTTTTCATTATCTGTAAATGATTCTAAATACCATCTTAACAAATGGGTCATCCTTTCTAAAATTCACAATTAAAAATATGCAATAAGTCTCCACCCATCCACCCTCATTTATAATATTTTATCATAATAGCTGGTCTGTTACTGTTCTTTTATTTTTCTATTTTCTTTTTATTCAGGGTTACTACAGCTATCTTAGAAAAATGACTTCTCCCTGAATACATGGAAACAAACTTTTACATGTAACGTAAGATAAGGTCAAAGCATGATCAAAGCAAATCTATATTTCAATATTAGAGCTTTACACATACTGCATATATAGTGTGCATTTCTCTTATTTAACATAAATTAATTAAATTTAATGAAAATATAGTGAGTCCCATTTGTGTACTTTTGTAACAAAATATTTTCAGTATGCTTTAGTTAGGAAAATTTTACTTAGACAGTGAACCCCAAGTCTTAATGGAGGCTTCTTTTCTATAAGATGTTAAAAAAATTTTCAATCAGGTAGTAACTAACAAGGGAACCTGTTAGAAGTAAGATTGGTTATTCTTGGGAGATTAGAAAATAAAATACAAATAACACATAATATTGTAAAATCTTATCGGATATTTCCCAAGCAAAATTTAAATGTTTCCTGCTCTGTTAAAGCATTATCACATTATTAGAATTTTTATTTACATGTTACATGTGATAGTCACAGTTAACCTGAAAAATGATCATTTCCAAGAGGCTTTTTCTTGTACACTGTTCACTATAGAACAAGCTTCTTTAACCCGAGCATTTGACACTTTGGGCTGGATAATTCTTTGTTATGGGTGGTGAGAAACTTCCTGAGCCTTGTAGGATGTTTAGCAGCATCCCTGGTCTTGACTGGCTAGATGACGGTAGCACCTCCACCCTCAAAGCAGTGACAAACAAAAATATCTCCAGACATTGCCAAATGTTCTCTAGGTCATAAAATCACCCTGGTTTAGAACCACTGCAGATAAATAAGATGAATATGAATTTTTCCAACTTCCCTCATAGCTTGGAGGTGGACAGGTGATCAAATTATAAGCAATGAGATGTAAGAAAAATATGATGGAAATTATTCTAGGGCCTAAAGAAAGCCCCCTTTTCTCTGGTTTGGTAAGCTACCTTGCTCAGAGCTGAGCTGCCATCTTTTGAGCATGAGAGGAAATCGAAAGCACACCTGGCATGCTGATCCAGAGCCTCAATGCTGTGGTGCTTTTGCCCAAAGCCAGCACTCACCAACCTACAGACTTGTTGCCATGAGAATAAAATAATCCTCTAATATTCTGCACACTTTAGTTAAGTTCTCTCTTACTCGCAACTGAAGACAGTCTGTGTGACTATAAACAAGCTTCACGTTGTCTTTGAAATTTCCTTTTCACAACTTTCAAATGGCGGTAATGCCAGCAACTTGCAGGAATTATTCAGAGCATAAAAAAAAAAGATAACATGCATAAAGCAAGTGTGTCCAACACGTAAGTTCTCAGTAAATGTTAGCTATTGTTGTCATTGACATGGCATCAAATGATGAATAATGGATATCCTTTTAATTTCTCCTTATTCTCCCTAGAATAATATTCCAGAAGAGAGTTTCCAGGACTTCCTAGAATGAACAAAGTCCTGAAACAACAATTCTTAATTGGGGCCCAAAAATAGCCTCCAAAGGATTAATGGAGTACCTGAAATTGTATTCAGAAAATTTAAATGGCATACACAGATTAACTTGGGACAGAATCAGATGTTCTCCTCAGGTTTTCTAGCAGCCCAAAACTGGTTGACCCAAAAATGGATTGGTAATGAGAACTTAGAAGCTTCTTGGCTTGGTAAGGTTACTGCAGTTGTTTAGATAGGCTGTTTTTGAGGAAAAATAATATATCAAGAAGTTAAGAAGGAAAAAAGAATTTTCCTATCATGAACTGACCACCTGGGTAAGGAGGCAACCTTTATAAACACAGGAGTGCTAAATACTAGGACATAAATCTAATCTTGTGAAGTATCTATGAATTAGATACTTAGTCATTCTGTTATAACAAATGATACCTTGAAAGGGTTAATACCTTACATGGATAAGAAAGCTACTCAGAAAATACTCACCAATACTAAAATTGAAATTAAGTATATTTACTGAAATTTTATTGCAAAGTGCCAATTTAAAAAGCTAGATGGAAATCTGAAATTCTCATATTATTTGTCAGGATTTAATTCAGTTTTCTGGCATGTACCTTTGCCACACATTGCATTGTCTTAAACAATAGCCTGTTCCCTGCACCATTCCCCTGAATGAGACTTGTAAAAATCCCCATAATATCACTGAAGGTCATTGTCAAGTATCAGAGATGCTAACTTATTTTAGATTTGCTAGCAGAGATACCTAAGGAATACTAACCAACTCAGGCCTTCAACAACAATTATCCTTATTAGATAAAATCTGTATCAGCTGAATCTTCAGCACAAAAGAAATTAGAACTACTGTGGCAAATCTGCAGTATAAATCCATGGCAGTAACTGATTTTCACAAGAGAATATTAATCAAGAAAAGTTTTAACTTTATCAACTCCACTAAGAAAAGACATTTTCTGTTACATATCACACAAAGCCTGATGGGGTGAAGGAGTGCAAGCCTTAAGCCTCTAGATTTTAGCTGATGTATTACTTCTCCAAATTCACAATGCTTTTGAAGTGCCTCAGATCTTAAATCAAGGAGCCAGCACTACAAAGAGGATAGTTGCAGGGAAATTAACTTTTTCATATCCTTGTATATGGTATTATTTTTCTTGTCTTAGCACCTTAACATGAAAGATGTATAATACTGACAGAGGCATTCATTTTATATAAAAGACCAGAATAGCTAATTTAGTGAGCAAATAAATGGTGGCACAAATCCTCCTGCTCCTTTAACCCATCATCAGGCATTTTAATCAAGCCAGTCTGTTCCCAAAAGAGAATCTCATTGCAGTTGCAATTATTTCCTTTAATGCCGATGCCCCAAAGACAGCAGAACAAGCACATTGCCAAAATTCAGTTTTAAAACGGATGGAGTTTCAAGGGGACATATCCTCTCCTCTTATTCTGCTACTGTTTCATGTTACTTTTCATCTCAGTAACAATCAGTCTCTTCATCGATGAAATGAAAAGCCTAAAACTGCCCACTTCACAGGTTTAGTGTGTTTCTTCAATGAGGCAGTGTATATAAATCAGTCAGCATACAATGCCTGACCTATAGCAAGTGCAAAATACACATTAGTTTTTATTCTCGTTATTTTCTTGCACGGAATTTTTGAGGCAAAAATGATTATCTTTGCAATTTTCCACTATCATCACAGTTTCCATTTACATGTTTTGAAAAAATTAACTAATCAGGCAGAAGAGGAAACATGTTATATCTGTATGTGTCTACTGAAATATATTTTGTGCAAAAGTTCACAGAAGGTTAAATTCAACAAGTGTTAAGGCGCTTCTGATTGTTTCTAATGCCTGGGATGGCAGAACAGGTACAATATTAAGGATTGCTTCTCTATGCCAGCGCAAATTTTCCTTATCTTCTCTGTCACTCACAACCACTGGCTAGCAGAGGATTTGGCGGGTGGTTGATAAATGGAAGTTCTGGCTTCTTGGAGAGCTCTCTGGAAAGTCGCCAGAAGCGATATCAGATTGATACAGTAATGCAGTAAATGGAGGAAGATGCCAGGGTGGTCAATGAAGGGAGTCAAAGAGAAGATGGAAACAGGACAGAGAGTGCACGGGGAAGCCCACAGTACAAGTGATCGACACATATTTAACAATCATTTATTACGTGCCAACTACTGTGCTGGATAGAGTGATACCTAGTGTGGGTGATATGAGGTCAAAAATGAGCAAATTGCAACCTTTAGCCTTAAGAAGCACAAAACTGACTGGCATATAAAAATAAGTGCATGTATTTATAGCTAAAAACATAGTATTAAAATACATTGGGTAGGTCCTAACAGTGTTTTTCAAATGTATGGAGAGATATGGAACATACATACAAAGGAGCAAGTCACATTTCCCGGAAGAGTGGAAAAGGGGGCTATTTGAGAAAAGGCTGAAAGTTAAATATTGCTTTGTTAAGTAGATGAGGAAGGAAAGAGAATTCCTCTGAGAGAAAAAAAGAATGAGCCTGATGGATCTGGACATGGTGTATGTAGGAGTGAATGAAAATCAAGTTAGGAAGCCAAGTTGGAGCCCAGCATTTTGAAGCCTTAGATCTCATGCTAATGCATTATATCAGGTCTTCATTCAGCGACAGTGGGGACCTACTAGAGATGGTTTGCAATGAAGTGACTGGGTTGCATACTTGTTTTAGAAAGATTACTCAGGCAGGTATGAGGAGGAATAAAAAAGGGCAACACTGGAGGCAGGAGACCATCTAGAATCTGACCGTGATGGTCTGAGAGAGAAATGTGCACCTGAGCTGGGGAAGGGGACACACCTCAGAGCTACATAGGAGGACATGAGAAGAAAAAAAAATGGCTTCAATGGGGATCCAGAGTCAGGCCCCAATTAACAGAAATAGCAAAGCCAGATTAGCCAATTAGACAGTGACATTTGAATGAGACACATAAAAAATAATTCACTGAGGCATTTCCAAAAGCAGAATATCTTATTTGTTACAAAGTAGCTTAAAAATGCATGCTGCCTGCTCCCTTTGTTTTTGATTCATTCTTTCCCCAAGTGCTAGCTACACACTATTAGATAATTATGACATAGCCATTTATTTTTTTGGCAAACATTTACCTATCTCCTGCTTTGTGTTAAATATTATATAAAGGGTTTTATAAGTATTAATATTAATGACTGGTCCCTGGGGTGCCCAGACATTTGGTCAAACATTTTGGGTGTCTATAAGAAGACTGTTTTTGGATAATATTAACATTTAAATCAGTACACTGAATAAAGCTGATTGCCCTCCCTAACGTGGGTGGCTCTCATCTTATAATTAAAGACCTGCTTACAACAAAAACACTGAATAACAGGGAACTTCTCTGGCCTGCCTGGTTGACCTGGGACAGCAGTCTTGTCTTGCCCTCAGGCTGGGACGACACCAGCGGCTCTTCTGGGTTTCCAGCTCATCCACTACAAATCTTAGGACTTCTCAGCCTCCGTAATCATCTGATCTAGTTCTTACAATGAATCTCTCTTAGTTCTGTTTCTCTGGAGAACTGTGACCAATACAATTTATTTAGTCCCTGTAAAAATCTTTTAAGAAAAGACCATCACCCTGATTTTAAGATAAAGAAAGCGAAATATAGAGGGATTGAGGAACATGTCCAAGGACACACAAGAGGGAGCCCAGATTCAAACACATGCACCTCACCCAGAGCTCCAGAGTCTCTGCTCCTAACTACTACACGGCTCTGTGCCCACCGTCCTCACGGATAGACATTCAACAAGGGGGAAGGGGAAAGAATTAGCTGTTTAAGATGCAGTTGCATAAATAATTATTTAAAGTTGTGATAAGTTCCACAAAAGGAGTCTCTAGGTGAATATGAGACCATATAAGTGTGTGGGGAACCCTGTCTGTTTTGGGGTTCAGGGAATGCTCCTTGGGGAAGTCTTGTTTTAGAGAGAATTAAAGGGTTCACTGTCAAAATCCCGGGTTTTGGCATCAAAGACATCAGGATGGGAGTCTATCCTTGGTTCTTGGTGTACTCTTGGCCAAAGAATGACCAGACACACCGAAGTGTAGAGTCCAGACTAGTATCCTGGTCCTCGGACTCCTTTCTTGGAAAAATCACCAGCAAGGCCAATACAAGGGAGTAACCTCAGACAGGGAGCAGTTTCACAAAAGCAGCTCTTTATTGTAGAATAAAACGGGTCTGTCTCCTTAAGTGGAGAGAGACAAACTGACTCACTCACTGACCTATTCATTTTTCTCTTGACTTCTCAGATTGTTTCCTTTTATTAGCCCAGTCTGGAGCAGGACTCTTGGGAGGTGTCCGATGTTATTAAATGATCAACAGATGTCCTCAAAATTCCATCTGCGTATAAATACAGGAGCTCGCTCTAAGAAAGCCCACCTGAGGGGGTGAACTGCAATCCAGATTCAAGCTAATGGCATATTAATTACTCTTAGGTTACTCTAGGTCACTTTCTAAATCAAATTATGCCTGGGCTGAGGAATTCCTGGACTAAGGGTGGGGTAACACCACAAAGGACTGCCCACCCTTATCCTTCTTCCCAGGTGAAGCAATTGCTTGAGAGAGCACCAAAGCAGGGCACCCTTGTCCCTAGAAGAGCCAGAGGTCCTAACTGTCTACCTGACAATGGGACACTGCAACAACACGTCTGAAGACCTCAGAAAGAAAGGCCCATGGGGCTGATGTCAGGCAGGAAGGGAGAGGGGGTGTAAGGGGAGTGGGAGAAGTAGCCCCAAGTCAGATGATATGGAGTTTTGACTTCTTTTTAAAGTCAATGTGAGGTAATTAAGGGGATTTAAGGGAGGCAGGGATTATAATAGGACTATTTGCATTTGAAAAGGCCCTCAACTCCAGAGAGACCTGGATCAAAGTAGGGCAGGTGGGGATAGAGAAGGGCTAGTCAGGAGGCCAGGGCTGCAGTTTAAGTGAAAGATCACACAGCAGACTTCACCAGTGTTCCTGGATGTGCAGTTATTATGTATGTCCAGGATTTAAGTTTTTTTTTTTTTTTTTAAATTCAGCATAGACTGACGATTTTGTAAAATACAATAAAAAGTGAAATCATGAAAATGATTACATGCTTAAATGTCTCTCACTGTCAAATTTCCATAAAAATTTCTAAATGCCTACCCTGAATTTTGATAGTTATTGCCCCGAAACAACAACAAACAATAACAACAGTTTGTAGGCTGGCATTAGCCCATGGGTCACTCTTTGAGTAGTAGACTTGGATGGTAGCAGTAGAAATGAGAAAAGTGGATGGATTTGAGACGTTTTTACATAGTAAAATGGACAATATAAAGTATTAGATTGAAGAGTTTGTATTGAGAAGGAGGGAACAAGCAAAAGTGACAAATATTTGTCACAAGGCATCGAATAAATCGAGGAGGTCTTTACTGAAAAAGGAGGTATTGGAGGGGAAGCATGTTTGGCAGATGCAGAGGCGCAGAGAAGATAATGTATCACGTCAGGTACATCAATTTGGCGATGACTTTGAAGATTTTCAGTGGACAGTAGGATATATGGGTTTGGAGCTTAAAACATTGATATTAAAAATCAATAGTAATAAATAATAAAAATCAATAATAAACATTTATAAATAACACATTAATAAAATAATAATGTCAGGTTTCAGTCTGAAATGTCGGTTCTTAATACGCTCATGGGTGAAGAATGACCAGACACACCAAAGTAAGGCAAGCACAAAAATGAGTTTATTGAGGAGAGAAAGATAGAATTAAGGGCAAGAGCAAGATATAGGTTTATAGAGCGTGATATATACGCCACAGATGACGACAGGACCCTTTGTCACAGCAAAGGGAGAGCAAACGGAAGAGTGCAAAAAAGAGTCTGGTTATGGTCTGCATCTTGGTTTATAGTGCCTGGATTGGAACCTCCTTAATGACTCAGATGTCACCATGGAACCACTTTGGACAGTTGGGACTCAGAGTCACATGACCTGAGCCTTACTACACATGCAGGTTGTTTTAGGTCATTTTCTGGACTCTATGGTCCTATGCTGCTTGGCCCATGGGCTAGAGAGTCCTCTGCATTCTTTCGCAGCTGGCACACTAAGTTATGATTGGCAGATTCCTGGGGTATTTCCTCCTTCCCCAGGTATGACAGTCTCTCTGGAGAGGATTAGGGTGGGGCAGGACCAGGATGGGGGCCTGGGGCCCACTCTCATCCTTCTTCCCAGGTGGGGCAATTGAACCAAGGCAATAGCACTCACTTTCGTTGTACCTACAAGACCTGGAATCCCTATATACATAACAGTAATAATACCTCTGTGTGTATGATGATTTCTAATAAATTTAGACATTTAATTCTCACCATACCCTATGACATGTGCACTATTTTTGTCCCACTTTACAGATGAGAAAACTAAGGCATAGACAAAATGAATAATTTATTCGTAGTTACATAGCTGAAAAGTACTAATAGATACCTTGGAGTATGGAGGCAATGTGAACCCTAAACGTTATTTTGCTTTCAGAAAAATCATCTAAATAAAAAGTATAAATGTAGGTTATGAGACTGAGTTTTTAAAGAGCTCTGTCTTAGCTTATGGACACATTGCATAAGCTATAATATTTTGTTGTTATTAAATTTTGGGATTCCAGTCTTTAGGAATAAAGGCTTGTTGGACAGGACCAAGGAGCCAGAGCCATAACATTTACCCCTCCTTCTTTTCGTGGAACAGATGATTACATAGTTCAAACATGAAATTTTGAAAAAAAACAGAAATAAAAACACTCTCTTTCAATTACTTAGCATCATTTTTACTCTCACATTCTGCCTCATAAACATGCAGGTGACAATGCAAGTGTTGTTGAAAAAAAGTACTATCAGATCTAGATTAGATTTAAGTTTGTCACTTTACTATATACACCACTGGATGGCTCTTATTTAATAGGTGGGAAGGAAAATTTATAACAATTACCAATGGATACTTGGGGTGGTAGCAGGTTAGGATGTGGACTATCAAAATCAATGCTTAAATAATAGCATATGTGGCCAGCCCAGGGTGAGCACAGACATACAAAGCCTAAATAGGCTGGGAGTCAAAATTACAGTGCAAAGATAGGGGACCTTGACTCTGGGCCTAGACCAGCATGGATATGAGTCCAGAAGATCGTCCCAAAATCTGTCTAGAGAAACAGGAGGCCAGATGGGTGTACCACAACCTAAAGCTGAGAAGAAGTCAAGATCTGGAAGAGCCAAATAGCAGACAGTCATGCTAAAGACAAAAAACAATAAGGATGGGATATATCAGGGGGTAATTTTTAATCACTTTAGAAAGGCAGTAGTTACCAATGCAGACTTTCTATTCAAAGAGCCTGGGTCGTGTGCCAGCTTGGCCAATATTTAACCTAATTAATCTTGGACAACATACTCAAGTTCCCTAAACTTCACCACCTTCTTCATAGGGTTGATAGACAAATAACAAAACAATGTATATAAAGTGTTTGGCATAATATCTAGGATGTGTTTAATAATCAAAAAATGTTATTTAGGATGGTGAATACCATGGTAATGATGATATACAGTCAGGATGGGGTACTGAATTATGAAAAATGTTGCAGTGTTAGTAGATAATATAGATATAAATATATCCTATTTTTCTTCAGTCTTTTTGACAAGAAATTATTTAACCACTGGATTATAAAAATCAAAGTAAATATTGGTAATACGAGATTACCTTTTTCAGATCAGTGTACCTATAGGGAAATTACCCAACCAAGTCTGACAGGGCAGAGTATGTCAGAATTTTCCTCCCTATGATTGGGTAGGATGAAACATTTATTGGCATTGCACTATGTGGGGCCTGGTATCCCTTGTACACTAGGTAATCCCTGAATCCCTAAGTCCCACCTTCACCCCAAGGCTGTATCATTTCCCTAAATACTCCATATTAGGTCTGTAAATATACCTGAACTTCTACCCTATTTTCTGCTTGGCGTTCTAGTTCTAGTGTCTAGAGTTAACCCCAGGTTCCTAGCAGTGATTTGCTGACAATCGCTGTTAATCGCCTACCTAGTTTGACTGCAAGGTAAGCTGGGGATATGGGAAGAATTAACCTATAAAGAAGAAAGTGTGAGATCTGCCAAAAACGTGAGAAAATAAAGTAAGTTGCAGGCCAGAGGAGTTGAATTTCACAGCTGACACTGCAAGTCAGTGTTGCAGTACAGCTAAGGTGAATGGAATATGGGAGAAATTCTCTGAGTATTGAGGACAGACAATAATACTTGGACCCAGTAGGTCTTGCTCAGCAAGCCGTCCACAGATTGAAAGTGGACCCTAAAAAGGGATGGAAAAGCTCGAATGCTCATGGCTTTCAAAAATTGTTTGTGAAAATTTTAGCCAATTTGTGGAAAGAATCTGACACTTCTAAACTAATTTGGAGAATAGGAGAGAGAAATTAATTCTGAATCTTTCCTGAACTCTACATGGAGCTTAAGATTTACTAGTCTGCTAATATCCACATAGAGACAATATAAGAGCAGCGAAACCCGGAAACTTCTGGCTATATATTTAAAGTGTTTAAATTGCAAAAAGACAGCATCAGGTGTGATTCTTGCTAACTATGCTCCAACCTTCTTGTACACACACACACACACACACACACAATCTCTCTCACTCTCACACACTCACACATGCACAGTTTCTCTCTCTCTCTCTCATACACACACACACACACACACACACTTTTTGGATATTTATGATGATTCGGATCAAGTGTGAGGTCATTAATTAGATCCTATCCCTGGCTCTCCCTTCAACTGTCAACCCATAAATAAATCAAATTTTTTACTATGAATTATATCAGAATAATCTTTTTTGCCAAGTTAGAAGAATTGTAATTGAAGGGAAAAAAATGCAGTATACATAGTACATCACTGTTTAGCAAGGCAATGCACAAAGATTCTCATGTAGAACGGGAAGGAAAAAGGGATGAAATGGTAAAAGTTCTGTGAAAGAAAAAAGCAAATGAATTAATAAGTGGTTTAACACTATACTCAGAGAATGATAATTACAGAGAACATCATGCAGCTTAGAAATCTGACAGAACGAATTCAAAGTGTGGTGTCTTAGTGCATTTGTGCTGCAATAACAAAATACCTGAGACTGGGTATAGGAACAAAAATGTATTCCTTACATTTCTGGAGGCTAGGAAGTCCATGATCAAGGCACCAGTAGATCTGGTGTCTGGTGAGGGCCTTCTTGCTGAGTCCTCACATAGCAAAAGGGTGGAAGGACAAAAGGCCCTAGGGTGCTCTCTTGAACCTCTTTCAATAGAGCCCTTATTCCCATTCTACCCTCTTGATTTAATCACTCCCTGAAGGCCCCCCACCTCTTAATGCTATCACCTGGGAGATTAGGTTCTAACAATAATTTTGAAGGGACATATACATTTAAACCATAGCAGATGGGCTGTGATAGCTTTATAGCTTTATATTTATTGAAAACTTACTTAACTTCTCTAGGCCTTTGTTTCTACAACTCCATAACGGGGATAATAACAACAAAAACCTTTCTCATAAGGTGTTTTTGAAGGTTAAATGAAAAGTTTATTGAAAGTCCTCAGCATAGACTTTTTTTTCTAAAAAGATCATTGCTTTCCAAAGACAAAATGCATCATTTTGAAAATGTGTGTATTCCCCATAACAGCATAGTTCAGAAGTCCTTTTCATGGGGATGATATAGAAAAGAGTCAAATATCAGATGGGTGATTGGATGGAATGACCTTAAGATACCTTATCCATGAGTCTATAATTCTATGCCCAAATTATTAGGCAGTCGGGGTTAGAGGGATCTCTCAGCAGATGCCAGGTGTTCTGTCACTGGGGAGTAGGGGCTAGGAGTGTTGCACGATGGAGCAGTTAGAACGTCTTCCTGCTCAAGTGATAAAAACCTCCACTCAAACTGGCTCAATTAATAAGGAGATATAATTATTTCAGTTATAACAGCCCCCAAATATACCAGGATTATTTGATTTAGTGCTTTAGAGATATTACCCAGGAATTTTCTTGTTACCTCTTCTACCTCCAGGGTCAGCTTCATCTGAAGTGGGTTTTTTTCACAGTCCTAACATGGCTGCCAGCAACAGCTGAGGAACATGCTTTCGAATTCACATAAACTTTGTCCCTACCTTCAGTCCAGTCAGGCCATCCAAGGATAGCTCACCTCCAGAAGATTAATAGTCGCCAATGGATTTCCAGGCACCGACTGGCTGGACTAGTTAACAGACTCAGCATTGCTGGAAGTATATGACTATAAGAAGCAGACATCAAGACCTAAAGCAAACATGTTTGTGGAAAGGAATAAGAAGTGAGTGAATGCTGGCCAGGCAACAGGGCTCATTGCAGGTAACAACTTCAGAAATAAGAGGCTGGATAAAAGATAATCAATGCAGCCCCTAAGATTGGGTGATCTGTAGGATAGATAAGATCAAGACAAGAAGAGAGTTTGGTCAAGTTCAAAAGTATACAAAATATGAAAGCAGATGAACATTACCCACATGTTTAAATAATTGTCTTTCAATCCCAATACTCTTTATATAAAAGTGAAAAGATTAGAGAAAGCTGTAGAGAAAAAAAATGCAAGTTAAATAGTGACAGCCACCTATTAGGCACTTAATATTTTTCAGTACCTATTAT
>NW_012150319.1:1426056-1428450 GCF_000956105.1 Propithecus coquereli | reverse complement strand
CTCAGTCTTGCTTTGGCAGTGCACTAACTTCTTGCTTTTAACTATTTTAAATTCAGACAAAAGACTTAACTTAGGCCTTTGAGGATATTCTGTCTGTTCAGTTGAATTTTGTGTTTTCACTTTGTCTACTTTTACTGTTTCATCTCATTTTCCTTTAAAGTACTATCTGTCAGTGTATCTTTGTTTTATTTATTTTCATCCACCTTTTTGTTCTTTTCTTTTCAAATGTGGAACAAGAGGAGCAGGCATCAGACGAACAGTCAGGTGCACTGCCAGCTATACCGGATCAGTACAATCAACCCCAATCACCAACTAAGCTCCCGTCGGTACAACGGTGTCACCTCATTTCCAGAACAATTCAGAGGTATCATGGTCGAGGCAAAAGTACATAAGATCTAGGATGAGAAAGTCTATATTTAATCCATGTTTAGTCTTTTATTAACTGTGACCTCAAACCAGAAATTGACTCCCTGACTTTGTGAAGAAAGATAATGATAACAGCTCTACCTACTTCATGGGCTGATTGTCAGGCTCAGATAAAATTATGGATCTTATATCCATACAAGGAACTATTACTCATATTAGAAAATCTGTAAATTATAAAGCCATATTTTTAATGTAAATAATCACTGGAACTTGACTAATTCTTCTATCTATCACTGGATAAGGAAGAAACCAGGTGGAAAGGGGAGAGGAGGGCAACATCCCAGTGCATGAGAAGTGTGAGCATGGAGCTGAGGCCAACACAGAAAGCAGAGCAGGAAGAGAGGGAAATAGGTGGCACCATTGGAACCACTGGATCAGGCTCAGACTGGCACATCACATCTTGGGACTTCTCAGATAAGTGAGCCAACTCATTCTTTATTCTAATACCGGTTTTAATTGAATGTATTATCACTCACAACATGAGAAATCATAACTGGTTAAGTGAATCTGTTTTTTGTGAGTTACTAAGGCACTCTGCCAAGATCTAGGATTTAAAAAGATGGGTCCAAATAATTTGACTTGAGAAGAGGGTTATCTTTACCAAAAGCATGTTTACGCTCACAAAATCTAACTTAGAAAGGATGAATGAGGACCTCCCTTGGGAGGATTATACTTTGGAATGCTACAGACCTGGGTCCCGCAACAGAATATCCTTTATGAGAGAAATGAGGGTCTCAGATAAAGCTATTCCATTGTTGACCATTGCTAAACATCTACCCTATTTTTTATCTGCACTTGTGGAAAATTTTCACCTTACTGAGAAGACATTTGAGAACAATGCAAGCCTTTGTCAGCAGTATTGATCTACAGTTAGCCTTTGATTCTATAGACAGGAATCACTATAGGCCAAGCTATGTGATCTCAGCACAGATCTCAGGCTATGAAGATTCCTTCAAAGTCTGAAAGCATAATACCACTGTGAGAATCAGAGCAGGTAGGGATGGATTCTCAACATTAAATTCCAATCAAACTCTGAGAAAGATATTTGGGTCCTAGCTCTACTTCTTTTTAATTTATTTCAAAATAGTTTGATACAGCTTTCAAATGATCTGAATGAATACCCTCTTGCCATCAGAAATAAGAAGACAAGCACTTACCTCTATACTAATAACATAGATTTCTCATTAGATTCCAGGAGCTGCCTTAATAAGCTACTAAGCCTGCTAGCTACACACTGTCAGTTTAATATCTACTGTGCCAAAACCAAAATTATTTTAGACAGACACTCCAACATGCAGATAGGAAATATGAGTGAAGTCTATCCAACAGCATTATTAATTTAGTTATCTGGGCTAGTGATAGGGTGGTGCAATTTGCATTTAGCAACCCAAGAAACCCATAAACATTCATTGATTACTTATACCTTTATTGAATAAATAGATTTCCAATGCCAGATTCTGTGCTAGGAAGGCCCTGGAGCTGCTTGGGGATTACAATTCAGTTCCTGCCCTTAAGAAGCTTAGATTTTAAGGTGGAATGCCAGGATTATATAAATTCTATAAGATTCATACTATAACATAGAGACTAAGTCAAGAAAAAAAAAATCAAAGTGTTGAACATTTGCTTTGATCAGACAATAAATGGCAATAAATTACCTGCTTAGTTTATTGTAATGCACAAATTTAACAAGTGTCCTTAACTAACATGTATTTCACCTTTTAGTTTGGTAATTTTTTGCACATACTTCTTATTTCAAGTATTTTCAAATCTTCTTAATGTTGTTTTAATTATTTCGAAGAATGGATAGCGTATTTTGTATCTCTGCTTAACAATTTCACTTGCATAATGAGGTCATCACTTGCATGACTTATATTCCATTCAGTAAAAAATGAACAAGAAAACTTGGTATAAACAAGGGGAAGGGAAAATAGTAGAGCTCACACCATGAGTAGAGCGAGCACAGCCATC
>NW_012150319.1:1425194-1426006 GCF_000956105.1 Propithecus coquereli | reverse complement strand
ATGCACATTACGTACAGCCAACACCAATGGAAATGTTTGTTTCCCACCTCCTCCATTCTGTCGGCTCTGATGTTCTCTTGCATTTCTTGCCAAATAATATTTGCTCTCTGTCAATGTCCACTGGCAGTTTGACAAAGTGCTGAATCTGCAGAAACCATGGCATGCTGTGCAACAGCTCCCACAGCAGATTTCTGACAGATTTTCTTCCCCTGCAGTAATAAGGCTTGTGCTACATTTTGTGAAGAGGGACATAAATTAGTTAATATGTCTAAAGCATTTTGAAGATAAAAAGTGCTATGTACATACTAAGTTTTACTATTAATTTCTATTGCTGTAAGGATGAAAATAAGCACAGAGACACATTAAGCCCTACTCACAGAAGCATTAGCATGTTGCTAAGATTGTCGACATGCCTGACAAAGACAAAACATTGCATTTGCCTTCACATCTGACAACATTTGATAAAACTGACTCAATGTTCTGGGAGGAAAAAAAGGCATTTATCGCAGTCATTTACTTGAATCATAGATAAAATGCTAACAGAAATTTTGCATATGTTGACAATGCTATCAAGTCACCTGAGAATTGCACAGCACAATCTCAGTACTTAATTCGAAATTCTTTTAAATGGGCATTTGTCTTTGTGTGTATTTCTCTTTTCTTTTTCACAGATGAGACTTCACTTAACCAAAGGTTTAAGGACAGACCCAATTCCTAGGAATGTCTTAAGGCTCAGGTTAAACTGCTAATTCTTCTTGACCACATCTTAAAGTACTAAATCAAAATCTTCAGGCATGAATCCATAACCTTTT
>NW_012150319.1:1412469-1416554 GCF_000956105.1 Propithecus coquereli | reverse complement strand
AAGTTTCATATTTCTCAATGCTTTACCAGTTTTTACCATTACTCCCAAACTCTCTTCCATGCTCTATAATTCTCTCTTTGACTTGGTCTCTATCTAGCAAACTCTTACTCATCCTTCAATACCTCGCTCAATTTTCCTGTCTCCTTTGAAGCTTTCCCCTGCTGCCCCAGGTAGAAATACTTATTCCAGCTTTCTCACCAGTAGCTTCTTTAATATCTCTATTATAGTGTTTGTGATGTGAGTCTCCCCATCCAGGATAAGAATGCTCTCTTGGATGAAATTTTATTTTGTTCATCCTTCAAAACCAAACACTAGGGTACGTAGGACACTGTAGGTAGTCAGGAGAAATGACGAAAGCAATATGTACAATGGATAAGCAGATATAGTAATAAGTAAGACAAACTACTTATATGAATTATAAATTTAAAATTATGGCAAAATATTATTACATGAAAGAAAAACATACCTAAAGGAAAAGTGGTACACAGAATTGTTCTGAAAAGAAGTTCAAGTTCTGTGCTTTGGTGTTATCCACTGCCACTTATAGCAATAAACAATAAATGGTATATATTATCACCTAATTTGTCTGATTCTGGAGAGGATATTCAGGTAAGAGAATTGTACAGATAATAAAATTTTACTTGTTTTATGTATCGAATTTTCATTCTTTCTCAAAAAGAAAACTACGAACAAATTTGAGAAATTTCAATTACTTTAAGACCACAGATGTGTTTTTTCATCTTTATATCTCAGTTCATATAGGCAGTAAAAGCACAACAAATACTTGGAAAATGCACTTATTAATTATTATTCATTCTGTGATATATTTCTTTCCCTATTTAGCTAGTAGTTCTTTTAAAAATGTTTTCTATGACTTCTTTCAAATTATTATCTTCATAGAATAAGAAATTAGATAAACAATATGGTTGGAATTATGTGCATAATAAAAATTTTTTAATTCTGAATTATGTGCTCTTCACTTTGTTAAAGTTGGAGCTTTACTTGGATGTTTTCTTGATGACTACTAGTAATGCTTACTTTTTAGTCACTGCTGCCTCTTTTGTGGTTGATATTCTTCAAATTCTGACCTCCATATTACTGAAGCATGAATATTTCAAGTATTTATTGCAATCACGTACCTAATTGAGTAGCAAGTGTCATTATTGTTGTCTTCACACAGAATCTTCTGATTTTTGCACAAAGGTAAAGTGGATTTATATCAATATATCTAGAAAATTTACCTCCTTATATCTAGATTTGGAAAAAAATTATTTTTCCTCTAAATTGATACTAACAAATATATTTGACCATTTATAACTTTAATGGAAAAACAAGAGCTATACATATACATATCAGCCAACAAAGTTTTTGTGACACTATTGATTAAAATTTCACAAGTTACACTGCAAATATGGGCAATATTATGTGATGGGAATATTATCCATGGAACTATGCTGTGGTGGATATTTTTATTTTCTCAGTAAGAACTTTGCCTAGGCTATATCACCTAGCAGCATGATGTTGTTATTGGAAATGTAAATAGTAGGTGCTATATGGGGATACTTGTTGATCTAGACATAATCTGATTTAAGAGCATTTTAATCACTGAAGTTTATGGAGCAGCAGTATGATATCCTTATGATACTGATGCATTCAGTGTTATTCAGGCAGTGGTACTGCTGTATGCTTGTTGATTACTGCAGCTAGAGGTATGCCACCTGTAACGTGGTACTTTCTCAGCAGCTGAAGAACATCCTAAATGTTATACCAGAGATGAAATACGTCTTTTGAGCAAATCACATGACTCTCACTTCCCTAACACTTATAACACATGTCACAAATGGATTTCAACTATATCTCACACTTCAGATATGCTTTATAATTTTGTTTATACATTCAAGCCATAAGGTGTTATAAAACAAGTTAAAGGAGTTCTTCTTCTTAAGATTACAGAGATAACTCCTAGGTAAAGGAAAATCTGCACAAGCAAACCAAAGAGCTTGTCTCTATTCCATTCTGCTTCTAAACGTGTCAAAAAATGAAGTGCACATTAGGCTGTCATCTGTATTTTAATGTCTTTGCATGTGCTTTTGTTCCTATGCATTTGCATTATGTTAAAGGATTTTAGTACTTGGAGGTGAGACCCTGTGTGTTTGAAATTCTTTGCCAACTTGTTAGAATACAAAGTTCAGAGCAGGAAAATGGACTTCATGATCAACAATAAGAGCTATGTTCTTAACTGAGTAACTTTAGTTGTACCAATGCTATGCAGTTTTTCATCCACTGAATCCTCACAAAGATTCTGTAAGGTGTGTATTACCTCTAATCTACATACAAGGAAACTGAGACTTAGAGAGGTTGAGTGACTTGCTCCAAATCACAGAGGGTTGTGTAAGGATTTGATCCAGCCCTTCTTTCCCCTCTGTCACAAGGCTATAATCTGTGCTCAGTACTATGCCTGAAAATAATATAGCAAATATGTATGAAAGAATATTTCATTCTGGTGCTCCTTAATATCAATTTACAGAGAAGAATAAAAATATCCCCAATTATTTTATGTTACTCTGATGCCTACGATTAATGGTTTGTTTGTTCCATATTTATTGACAGAGAAATATAGAAAAACAGTGAGAAGGGAGGCAGTAAAAGTTCCTCCTGGGCCTGTAACCATCTTGAGACAATACTTTGTCTAGCTTTCAGGTCTTTTGAAAGCTTTAACAATGATCAAATGACACTCCACAACCAAATTGGCAGTACCTTTCCTGGATCATCTTGTTAACGTGCTCTTAAAGGGCATTCTGACCCATGTTGCTTCAAGTGTCCAAAAAGCATCAATTTTCTACCTTGATTTTCTCTGATTATCGGCAATTTTCTCTGCTAGGGTCTGTTTGGATGATGAGACAAACTCAATGTGATTGGCCAGGTTAACAAAGTGAGAACATTTCAGTCGATCAGTATGCACCCCATTAGTATTACTCTCTAGTATGTAATTAATGAAAAGATATTTTAAAATACACAAAAGAAACTTTATCATAAGGTAGAAAATGCTTTCTTGTTTGTTCCCACTCACATCAAGACTTGTAGTATATTATTTGATAATAAAAGTCTAAAAAGACTTCCTTTTCTGTCTCTGTTCCTAAGTGCCTCTGTAATGCTTCTTCTTATCCTTTCCTACTTGGAAGTGTTCATTTCATCAACCAATGTCATATAATGATTTAATATTTAAATCACTTTTGGTTATAAATTGCTTATGCATGGAGAAATGAACAGCCATAAAAATCTTGAAAAAAAATTTCAAAAGCATAGGCTTTAAATTTATTTTAGGATATAATTACTTGTCAAGAAAATAAGAAGCTATATTTATAATTTGAGGTAACTAATAGGAAATACTATCATTTGATAACAGCAGAAAGTATTTATTTTATTATAAATTTTCTAGCTTTGGCAAGAACCTTGGTCTTAAAATAGTATTGAGTTTTGGAAAATGCTCAAGAATGTATTTTTAAACCGTAGGAAATATAATATGTAAAAACAGGTAATAAAGCTTAATGTAGAAAAATGTTTGACTATATAGTCAAACTAGTATACTGGGTGTCTGGAATAAAATGCCATTATTCATAAAATGGCTGCATAAGTTGGCTCCAAGTAGAGGCAGATAGATGGCACTATACAAATTCAAAAAAAACCCAGTGAACTTATATTAACAGTTAATGTCAAGCTTATTCTGCCTACAAAAGAAGAGCTTTTAAAAAAATGACATACTGTTGGGTGCACCAATGTCACTTATTTTTCTTGAGAAATGCAATTACAAGTCAGCTTTTAATATTCACCAAAATTATCTGCTTAGTTTTATCTATTTAGATGATACCTAAAAGGTTTCTGGAAATTTCAAATAATTGAAAAAGAAGGAAATGTTGCATATGAGAGGTCTTTTAAGAACAATTTACTAGAAAATATTCTTCAAATAATTTTCTAATTTCCTGACTGTATTATAAAAATTTAAGAGGAAACTTTTTGTTCTCTACTAAAAAGTCAATCTATTAGGTTGAATATTGAACCAAGAATTAGAATGATGCATTTTTTTA
>NW_012150319.1:1411160-1412419 GCF_000956105.1 Propithecus coquereli | reverse complement strand
CATATCCCTTTTTTATTTAACAATTAAATATAAAATTCAGATGAAAAGACACTGCAATTGATTGCAGTGTGGGTGGAAATGTAAGAGGTTTAAATAAACATAGAAGCAATATGAGCCAGAGGTAACATTTTTCCAAAAAGAGCAACAGGCTGTAGTAAGATCCTTCATCACCTTGAGTTCATGGAGTTAAGCCCAGCAGTAAATAGAAGCAGGGGTTTTGATGGGCCCCCAAAATTGCATTAATAAAAATGTTGAGGAAATATGGACTATTTACCTTGGAGGGAGAGACGGGTACTTGATTGAAATCTTCAAATATTTGAAAGCTTATTGTGTGTAAAAGGAAGTAGACTCATTCTAAAATTTTCCAGAGGTCAACACTAGAACAAAGGAGTAAGTTACAGAGAGGCAGATCACTTCTCCATACAAGAATTTTAAAAATGACAGGGGCTGGTAAATGGATTTCCTTGAAAGAAGTGAGCATTGGGAAAACAATAAAATATCGAACAACCATTTGTCAGGGATGTTGTGGAAAATTCCTTAATTGTGAAAGAAGTAGGATGACATGACCCCTAAATTTTCTTTTAATTGTAACGTTCTAGCTTTTATACTTTACATCATTCTTGGTAATTAATAGGCCGCACATAAATATCTGCTACCAATTATATTATTGTAAGTACTAATGAGCGTGTGTTTGTTGTTCGAGGGACATACCCTCAGATCTTACATCTCTGTTTCTATTTGGTATTTGTATCGATTCCCTGGGAAGAGGCTAGATGTACCAACAACACAAAGCATTAAGAGTAATTTAGCAGCTGATAAAAAGCCCTGCATAACCAAAAACAAAACAAAACAAAAACTTAGGAAACAAAGTTGCAGTTAGGTGTTTTCTTTAATTTGAATCATAGTTTTCCATACTTAGAGAGGAGACTGACAGAACAGCCTTTTTCCAAATTGATAAGTAATAGCTTTTTTATTTTTTTATTTCAGAATATCATGGGGGTTCAAACGTTTTGGTTACATGAATTGCTTGTGTACCGTTCTATTCAAAGTTATAAGTGTGCCCATCACCCAGATAGTGTGCATTTACCCATTCGGTGTGAATTGACCCATCCCCTCCTTCTCCCTCCCACCTGCTTGATTTAGCAATTAATCAATCCACACTTAAGTACACACATGGAAATAACATTCATTGAATGTTATTGAAATAGCTTTTTAAAACAATGATCCTTTTTATATTTGCCCTAACCAAAAACCATGCC
>NW_012150319.1:1395354-1400520 GCF_000956105.1 Propithecus coquereli | reverse complement strand
TACTCCCAGCTACTCAGGAGGCTGAGGCAGGAGGATCGCTTGAGCCCGGGAGTTTGAGGTTGCTGTGAGCTAGGCTGACGCCACGGCACTCTACCCCGGGCAACACAGTGAGACTCTGTCTCAAAAAAAAAAAAGAAGAAATAATCCTTCAAAAATAAACATTAATTGTTTTCCAGCATTAACACATGGGTTGAAAGCTGTCTGAAAAGTTATTAAAGAGTAGTGGAAAATAACAGTTTATCAAGTTGATTAGAAGGGTCTTGTATGTGTCACTGGGACTGATGTTAGGTCCGGTTAGGCTCTTTTAACAGCTTCATCAATGATTGGGCGGAAAGAAGAAGCAACATGTTAATTAAATCCCTGGATTCATTAAATCTAAGCATCAATCTATAAAAGGTGTCTTCCCAGAGTACTTAGCTCAAATATGCTCAGAAATAAAGTTTAAAACAAAAGATTATTAGAGAATTCATATTTCAACAAAGGGATCACAGAATAATGTTTTTAGATTTGTATTGCAAAGATATCATTTTCCAAAGTATCAAAAAATTGGACAAAAGTGACTTTCTGTTTAAATTTTATCAATATCCTTATGTTATATTTGCCCATAGAGATGAAAACAAAAAATGTATAAGGTGTACAGAGTAGTAGGCAAATAATTAAATACAAGCATAGACCACGAAACTCATTTGTACTTGGCCATTTGCTTTTCTTTATAGTTAAGCATTTTACACTCTCACCGCAGAGTCAGATTTGCTTCACTCTTTGAAGAACAGTCCCAACTACAGCTCATGGGCCCAGAGGAAAGTCTGTTAAGACTTTCTTGACTCAAGCAAGATCAACAGCCCAGACCCCCTCCTGCTAATCTGGGACAAGCCTTGTAACTCACTTGTACAATTGAGTTTCTGCCATCATCCTGAGTCTAACTTGAAACTCTTTTTGCCCTTTCTCACCTGTGCCTGCTTTAGTCCCATCCTTATATGTGGCTGGTTCTCCCATTGCTGTGGCATGAAATTTTCCTTCTTTTTACTAGTCACTCATCTTCCTCTCACTCCGGGAACAGGAAATTTCTGTTTCTAAATCCCAGTTCCTGCTTTGTGCTGACAGACACCTCTGCCACTAGTTACCCAGCTGCCTATCTGCTTCCCTGAATATCAATATATTTAGCTGCTCCAACATTCCATTTCTCTCTCTTCTGTCTCCTTGCTTGTTGGAAAACCCTATTATTCAATCTTTCTAACAGCAACAGTCTGCTACTACAAATGATCAATATATACATAGCTATAATTAATAAACAAAATTACAATGAAAGAAAATGTTTCCCCAATTTAAATACCAAAATAGCAATGAGAAGCTTATTTCACAATTATCATTAAAAGTTCATATGAATTTAAAATAGAATATCCCGTATTAAAGAAAAACAATTCTAAACAAATATAGCATATTTATTTGCTATTAGACCAATCTTGTTTACTAATTTCATTAAGGGAATAAATTTATTGCTTTTTATTATTTTAATCTGAATGAATCCTCTTAGTATTCAAAATCTTTCTGTTTGGGGCAATTTTCCATTACATTCAGGTTTTTTTTTTTTTTTTGAGTAGTAATTGGAATTTGCACTCAAGAATATGCTGAGTGTATTAGTACTATGTATCAGTATTATTTTTAGAGTGATACTCTAATAATAATAATTCTGTTTGTTGGAAAATAAGGCAGAACTATCTCATTGCTCACTAGTTCATGTTCCACATAATAATGCCTGGACACCTACTGCTTTATTCTCGTACTTCAGCCATGCACATCTACCTGAAGGACCACTTCTGGCTCTGAACATAAAGCATATCAGAAATATTCAGTTCTCTATTGAGCTGTATTCTTGGCACTCTTTGCCTATTGCCCAAATGATTTATGACACCAGTTCTTTTCCCTTCCCAGACATATAACATCATTCTTGAACTTTTGTTCTCATATCTTACTATCTAAGGAAACCCTGCTTTCTGACTTCCAAAATTCTGAATTTCGTATGCAGTGTTGTGCTTGTAAATATTTAACAACCAGCTCTCCCAGAGGAATAAATGCCTCGATTTATACCATTTACCAATTTTAATAGCAAAAGTACCCACTATGGACAGTCTCAAGCTACCAAAATGACTTCATTAATGAGGAGTCGGGACATGTATGTTATTTCTTACTACCTAACGATCTAATGCAGCACTTAGCAGCTTAAGAGAACATATACTTATTATATCACAGTTTCTGTTGGTCAGGAATTCAGAGTCTCTCACAAGACTGCAGATAGTGTCAACCAGGGCTGTGGTCTCAGATGAAGGCTCAATTGAGCAAGCGTATGCTTTTAAGTTCACTGACATGGTTGTTGGAAGAATTCAGTCTTCTTAAAGCCATCGTTTTTATCAGCTCAGTCTCAACTTGATGAATCCTCTTCTCTGGAACTCTCGCCTACCTGAGGTAAAGCCAGCTCAAGCAGGGCGGTTGTTCTGCCAGATGCTTCCTGGACCGGTTGTACAACTCTCCCTCATTACACCTAAGTTGAGACAATGAGATGACAATGAGTCCAAACAGCAATATAGAATCCTAACCCCCCAAAACAAAACTTTTCATGTGAAGGTAATAGTCTAAACCTGAAGATATCTTTGATTCCCTACATTAAATTATTTTGTTAATTTCCTTAACAGGAATGGCATTACCCAATTCAGTTCACCATTGTTAACTTTAACTTGGCTTTTGCTTCAAGAGGCATTCACTCTGTCTCCTTCTTTTTGAACGTCGTTTGACCTCTTTTCACGCTGCTCTCTGGGTTTCCGTGATTCACCACTTTTCATGGTGCATATTACATCTCCCTGTCATTCGTTCTCTGTCTCCTTCAGGGCTTCCTCTCCCTTGGCTGCCTTATAGAAGCTAATTTTCTAAGGATTTCCATTTTGGCCCTGAACTCATCTCACTCTGCACATGCTTCGTAGGTTTTACACACTCCCACAAGTGTGTGGCTCTTAACATTTTAATCAGCTCAGATTTCTCCTTTAAATTTAGACCTATTTATGAATGTTTCTAGTATCTTTATTCATAATCACCAAAAACTGGAAAGAACACAAATAACCAGTGAATGAATAAATAAATTGTGATCTAAATATACAATGGAATACTCAGCCGTAAAGAGGAACAAACTTCGGACGGATACATGAAACAGCATGGATGAGTCTCAACAGCATTATCGTTAAGTGAAAGCAACAAGACACAAAAAGCTACATATGACATGATTCTATTTATCTGACATCCTGGCAGGACAAAAGTCTAGGGACAGAACACTCTTTAGTGTTTTCCAGGTGCTGTAGCTAGGTGCAGGGGATTGACGATAAAAGTACATGAGAGAACATATGAGGTGATAGGTGTATTCTATATTTTAATTTTGGTGAAAGTTACATGACTATAGATATTTGTCAAGACTCACAGAACTGAACTTCTGAAAAAAGTTCATTTTATTGAATGTAAATTATACCTTAATAACCCTGATGCTAAAAAATCAACATATCAAACCCTGAATTCATTATCTTCCCTTCCTCAATCTTTTCCTATACCTATATTCTACATTTTGATTCATAACAGTTTATAAGCAGATATCTAAAGTCATTTTTCCCCACTCTTCCCCCTCCATAATATTACATATCTAGTCTATCACCAACTTCTGCCAATTTAAATCTCTGAAACATGTTTTCAAATTCTTTCCCTCCTTACAACAATTGACCAGTGTAGACTGTCATCTTCTTTTGCTTCGCTAGGCAAAAAATTTATTGAAGTCACCTCTGGAATACCAAGACTTCCCAGTTATCCTTTAATAACTAGGATTTATCCTTACATTGCAAACCTTGGTACAATTCACCATCTTTCCTTTCCCTCACAAAATCTTTAAATTTTTAATATCTATATGCATTAATATTATCTGGAATGTACACACAAGTTTCTCAAGCAGAACATATGATTATTAATTACTTACAACAAAAATAAATGTGTAGTTCTCTAGTGTCCCAATTCTTCTTGGGAAACGTGTTGAGTGCTGCTTGTCATCCTACACATAAGGCATCAATTCCGTAGGTAAAGAACTCAAAAAACATAAATCTGGGCATTTATATAAGACAGAGAGGCAGTTGCCTCCTCCTCTCCTGAGAAAGTTTCTTTAGAAATATCATGGAAAGAATTCTGTGTTCTAATCCTTTGGTTTAGTCCTCAATTACAGGACTTCCTTTATTTCCTCCATTGCATTTATCACAATGTATCATTTTATTTTACTTATACAGCTTCATTTGTTTGTTATTTATCTCCACATCAGTGCAAGCCTCATGAAGGCAGATATAAAAATGTGTCATGGTCATGCCTGTATGCCAGTGACTGCATAGTAACTGGAACATGGTGACCCTCAATTCCACAAATATCTGTGCAATGAACAAATGATCTCCCTGCTTTTACACACCCTTCTCCATTCAGCCAATAGAGGTAAAATATTTTTTTAAAATGGCTCCAAAATCTCAGCAATTTTCTAACCTCAGCACATTTCAAAAGTAGAGCACATTTCCGCCTATTCCAAAAAATGATTCTTAACTAGACAAGGGATGAAGAAGTGATGCCCTCCTTGACAGATATGTAATTGAAGTAAGTCTTCTAGGTGTGTGGAGGTATAAGTATTTTCAGTAAATCCCCCAAGTAATGCTAAAACATCACCTCCTACCTCCATCTCCACACAATCCCACTGGGTGAGAATCAGGAATTCTAAGTAAAAATTTGACTTTGCTACTTCCCTGTTGAAAGCCCATCAGTGGTTCCTTAAGATGGCGCACATGGCTTTCAATGACCTGGTCCGTGTTTATGTCACCAGCTTCAACTCACCGCTCCCTGACTCATGCTGGACCCTGCAGCATTGCAGAACTGTGTTCAGTTGCCCCTGCACATTGTATATATATACACATATTATAAATATATAATATTTACATTTAAGTATATTAAATTACTGAGGATATGCACACACGTCTTCAATAATTTAATAATCTTTAGTAGTTAAACTTAATAATCATTTGTCATCCAGGTAATTTGATTCAGTCTTAATAGTCCTATTAAGAGCATTATATTCAATTAAGCCAACCTAAAGCAACTGTTTTCTCA
>NW_012150319.1:1387459-1395304 GCF_000956105.1 Propithecus coquereli | reverse complement strand
GTGGTGATGCACACCTGCAGTCACAGCTATTCGAGAGGCTAAGACAGGAGGATCACTTGAGCCTAGGACTTTGAGGTTGCAGTGAGCTATGACTACACCACTGCACTCTAGCCAGAGTGACAGAGTGAGTCTCTGTCTAAATATACATATATATATATATGTATATATATATATACACACACACATACACATATGTAAATATCATTGGTTCTCACCTTGTGAAGGGAGGCTACATCCCAAGTATCTGGACAGCTTTTTTTGAAGTATAGTTGCACAAATTTCTATTCCTGCCTCACTTTACCTCACACTAGGTTATGTTATTCTTCAGAGATGTAGGTAAGGGAAGAGTGGGTAGTTTGAAAAAACTGTCCCAGTAATTTTGCATTGCTCTGTCCTAGTTAAAAATGACCAATATACCCCAATCTTAATGGACAGTGATATATTGTAACAAGGTAGAAAAAGCAAAAAAGTTATTTTGCATCAGGAGTGGAACTTAGCAATTACTTTTATCTGGATAGTTAAATTTTTCTTCCAAATTTTTTTACCTTAAGGGGCTACCTGTCTGCTTTGTATCAGCTTCCAAGATTAATTTATTAATTACACAAATATTTATAAAAGCAACAACAATGTGATAGCCATTATATTAGGTGCTGATGATGCAAATAATGGGCAAAATGTACACAGTCCCTATTTTCAATGAACTTTAAGTCTAGTAGGGGAGTCATATATTAATCAAATAATCACACTGATGATACGTAATTATCAAACGAGCAAGGTGTACTGAGGAAAATAATCACAGTTCTGTGAGGAAATATATCACATATATCTGATTTATACTAGAAATCATGGCAAGCTTCCTGAAAAATAATTGAGCTATGACATTAAGGACGAATGAGTTAACACACAAAGAGAGAAGATGAAGGGCTTGTTCATGACACAGAAAAACAGTGTAGGTAAAATCCATGTGGTGGAAATGAGCAGGCAGGTCCCAGGCATCCAAGGTCAATGTAATGGAAAGCAGAGGCCAAGAGGGAAACCAGAGCCGTCATGGGTAGCAAGGGCTATTAGACTACCAGGGCCTTGCTGGCCATTTTAAGGAAAATATTCTATTTTTTCCTTAAAAAAATCTTTGTTTTTTTTCTAAGTTAAATGATAGCTCACAGAGAAGACAGGATATAGGAAAACCTGTTATTGGACAATTCTGTATTCTAAGCAAAAGATAAAGGTAATTTGGATTACGACAGTAGTAATGGAGATAAAAAGAAATGGATCGATTCATGAAATATTTAAAAAGAGAAACAGATTGGGCTTGATATGGCAGTTGAGGTAGCAGAGGAGTTAAAAATTACTTCCAGGTTTCTCTGTTCACAAGTAAATTAAAGTGTCATTTTTTAAACTGAGGGACAGTTTGGTAATAAAAAGCTTAATTTTGTACCTGATGACTTTGAAGTACTTTGAATAGTCAAGTAGCAAGATGTTAAGCTGGCAGTTGGGTACTTATATCTGAAGTTCAGAGAAGAGAACTGAGCTGGAGACACATCTTTAGTGATTGTCATTTTATACATGGTAACTAAGGTCATGGCATGAGTGAGGTCACCTAGGAATAGAATACAGAGTAAGAAATAGAAGAAATCCTAGAATAGGCACTCAAGAAATCCTAGCATGTAAGAGCCAAGTAGAGGAAGATGACCTTCACAAGAAAGACAGAAGAGAAAGCATATAGACAGGAGGAAACCAGAATATGATGTTGAAAAAGCTAAGGGAGGACAGAGTTTGAAGAAGGACATGGTCAACATTGATAAATGATGCTAGAAGGCCAAATTAGAAGATAACTGGAAGGGATCCACTCAGCATAGATCTTTGGTGACTCAGTGAGAGCTCTTTTATGGAGTAATGGAGTAAAAGTTAAATTGAAATAACTTAGGAGTGGAAGATAAAGAAATGCAAACAGCAAGTACAGATGATTCTTTCAGACCGCTTGATTGCAAAGAAAAAAAGAAAATGCTCAGTAGCTTCAGGAATTATACAATGAAGAAAGTTTTCGGTTTTATTTATTTTAATAAAAGACATATATACACACATACACATATGTATACACATGCATGTACAAATACATAAGAGACATATATATATACATATGTGACACAAACAGAGGGGGAGAGAAGGGAAGAGAAGGAAAGGAAAAATCTCATTGACAAGGAAAGATCCCTGAGAAGATGGGACAGCAAGAGGGGACCAAAGCACAGTTGGAGGTTCTGGCCTCAGATAGCCATTCAGGGAAATTCTCTACTGTAAAATATCAGAGGGATGAGAGATTGGAAACACACAGCTAGACTGGAATGCTTGGTTAGCAGTGCATTTAGAGGCGAATTCTGCATTTTCTCTAAAGTGGGAAAAGAAATAAAAAACGTGAGAGCTTTGATTAGAGTGGAGAAGACTTGAAAGAGTTTTTGTCGAGATTGGAAGAACCCAAAGAAACTGAGGTGGTTAATGAAATTTCTGGGAGGGATCAAGAACTAATCTGAAGTTGTTGATTTTGAGGAGGACACTTTTTATTCACTTCTCCAATTCCCATTTGTCCCAAACACTGCCACCCTGTTTGCCAGCTCAAATTTGGGATCTTAATTCGCATCCCTCTTATACCACATTATATTGATGTCTATGTGGTTGTTTTTAATCTTCTAATAGGGTGATGGCACCTGAAGAAACAGCATTATTTTGCTATTCCAATACTTGCTTAACTTAGCACACTGTGTCCACATTTGATACATAACAAATACTTGCATTGAATAAATAAATAGATGTTAGCTTAGAGATGATACAGGAAACAAAGGTTCCTGAGGTTTTAAATCTCAAATATCAATCCCTAGATTTTAGCCCCAGACATACAAAATCTTAAATTTTGTATGTAAATCTAGAATGTCAAATTTCTGAACTCATATATACTCTATCTCTTGACTGTAGACATATTTGAACTAGTTATTCTATATAGTTGTGTGCCTGAAAGTTTTTTTCAAATCTTTCTGCAAATTTTCTCTATGGCAATAACATCACTGTTTCAGATGGATACTTACTAAACTAAGAAGGGAAGAGTATTTCACGTGCTAAGTTAAACATCTTTTTAAACATGCAATAAAATAAAGGGTTCTGATATAAGATCTTTTGAATTAAGTTGTATCATTGAAATTAAAGAATCTGATACTCAACCCACAAGGGTTGCTGCACTAGTGAACGAAAAACTGTTTTTGATTACAAAATAAGTAGTTAATGCACTTTACTTTCAAAAGACTGGCCTTCAGAGACAGCGACGTTAGCTGCTATTTTGAATTTCAAACTGAGGCCCTGGTTTCCTGTTGTGGAGAGTCTTGCTGACATGTCCCTGGGTTCCACAGCTATGCCTTGCTGCTTGAGTTTTGCTTCACTGTGTCCTTCTGCCCACACACCTGAAGGCTCTGTCCTCCGTTTGCCATCGAGCAGCTGCCTAAGTATCCATCTGTCATCCGTCTTTCACACATGTACCACCCAGAGGAGTCCCTCCTGCAACACATCAAAGGCACTTCTGTGCTGAGGAACTATCTCTGTGTAAAACCCAACAAACAGAAAATAACAAGTTCAAGGGGAGACACTAAAAATATGTGGCTGGTTTGAAACATCAGAATAATTGCAAATGGAAATAATTCAGCAAAAGTAAAACCAATAGAATGGCAAAAGGACTGATTATATATACCTAATATGTAGCTATTCAAAGAAAAGGGGTGACAAAAATGGATAATAATACAACACCAAAAGGTTTTAAATGAATGAACAAAAAGGAGAAAAGTAAACTATTTAACAATATATGGAGTAAGCACTTTGATTACTGAGTACAGAAGTACTTCCAGTGATTACAGGATAAAAGAAATTAAAGAAATAAAAATATGAAATAGTCAATTAATTTTTAAAAAGATAACCACAACTCAATAATTATTCATTACGATACAGATATGTGAAAAAGTATGTTAGAGTTTGTATTTCTGTATGAAATTTATACAAATCTTTAACATGAAAGAAATTCGATGACAAGTAACCCAGGCACTGTCTTCATATCGTCCCATAAATCTCAATACTCATTGCTATCACCACCACCTACAAAAATGTCCTGTGTTTTAAAAGTTAGGAAAGCTCATTTGATACTGTTTATCTCCTTGATATTGAAAGGAACTGGCAGAAGTGAATTTCTACAGGGAAGGGCAAAGAGAATAAAATAAAAAGTCAAGACTATTAGTCAAGAAGAATGGAAAAAAAAAAAAAAAACCTAAGTTCTTCAAGGAGAAGTGATTAAAAGCATGACACTCAAAGGTCCAAAGGGAATAAATGATTCAAACAAGGCTGGAGTGTTAAAATATACATCTAGAAGGATTTGACACCTAAATTTCTGAAGAACTTGAATGATTTTCAACAGACCTCAGGCTAAAAATTTGTAATGAGAACTTCTCAGAAGCAAATGCCAAGGGGAAAAAAAGTCAGCTGTTTAATAAAAAGGAATTTGTATTTGACTTTCATTAATTCACATTTGTTTAATTTTCCTAAAAGAAGACTATAACTTAAAACAAAAGGAATAAAAGAAAATAATAATTTATATTGACTGAATAGAATATTTTTGATCATTTTGCAAACACCTGGCACATAAAATTTCTTTGCAACTCAAAGACGTTCAATAAATATCACTGTGAAATAAACCAAACAGTAGGAAGAAAGCAGATCTGTCTGCCTATAGTCCTATATGAGATAGACGCTGAACAGACATGATTTGAAAGACATAGAGAAAGTGTGAATTGGGGATAGCCTTACAAATATAGGGGAGACAGCCCACTCCCTGCCTCCCTGTCTAGTGAAATTCAGAGGACAGTCATAAGTACTAGTCTACTATCAATTACAGTGTCTGAAATTTAACCGGCAATATTTATTTTTATTATTTTAAAGGTCTTTTGATTTTAATAATCATCTGTTTAGAAACGAATCCTGGGAGAGAGCAATTAACAGCAAAATGAAACCAAAAAATCCTGGTAAGGATCTTGACCTATAGAACTTGTCTATTTGAACATCTCAGAAGGATGGAGGCATCAGGAAGCAAAGTAAGGATGAAGTAGGAAGTGAAAAAGAGTCAAAAAATAAGGATTGACTATTTCCCAGTGTCCTCGATTGTATGACCTCTGTGGGCAAAATGGAAAAATGAGTCATTGAGAGAAAAAGGTAACTCTTGTGCCTCTTGAGGTGAGAATGCTAATCTCATTCCATCATATTCCACACTACTATACTTTATTAAAAACACCCTTAGAATTACAGTACAATCATGCACCACATAATGACGTTCTGGTCAACAGTGGACTATATGTAAGATGGTGGTCCCATAAAATGATAATGGAGCTGAAAATTCCTGTTACCTTGTAAGTCATAATTTCATAGCACAACACATTATTCATGTGTTGGTGATGATGCCAGTATAAAAAAACTACTATGCTTCCAGTCATATGAAAGTATGGCAAATACAATTATGTACAGTACATAATATTTGATAACGATAATAACGACTATGTTACTGGTTTATGTACTTATTATACATTTTCATAATTATATTAGAGCATATTTATTCTACTTATATAAAAAAGTTAATTGTAAAACAGCCTTAGGCAGGAGCTTCAGGAGGTATTCCAGAAGAAGGCATTTGTTATTATAGAAGATGAGGGCTCCATGGGTGTTATTGCCCCTGAAGACCCTCCAGTGGGACAAGATGTGAAAGTGGAAAATTGACATTGATGACACTGACCCTGTTTAGGCCTTCGTTAAAGTTTGTTTTTGTGTCTTAGTTTTTAACAAAAACATTTAAAAAGTGAAAAAAATAAAAAAGTTTAAAAACAGAGAAAAGTTAATAGAATAAGGATATAAAGAAAGAAGAATTTTTGTACAGCTATACAATATGTTTGTGGTTTAAGCTAAGTGTTATTACAAAAGAGTTAAGAAGTAAAAAAAAGAGAAAGTTTATAAAGTAAAAAAGTTACAGTAAGCTGAGGTTAATTTATAATTGAAGAAAGAAATTTTTAAAATAAATTTAGTGTCCATAATCTACAAAGAACTCAAGTAAATCGGCAAGTAAAAAACAAACAACCCCATTAAAAAGTGGGCAAAAGACATGAACAGAAGCTTTTCAAAAGAAGATACACAAATGGCCAAAAAACATGTGAAAAAATGCTCAATGTTACTAATTATCAGGAAAATGCAAGTTGAAACCAGTGAGATATCACCTTATCCCTTATGTAACCAAATCATTGGTACCCCTGTAATATTCCAAAATTAAAAAAAAAATGAAAAGTAACTTGTTTGAACAATATGAACTAACCACTTGCTGGGAAAAATAAATAAATATCATGGATTTAAACATTAAAAAAGTCCAAAAACAATAGATGCTGACATGGATGCAGAGAGAAAGGAAGGCTTATACACTGGTGGGACTGCAAATTAGTACAACCCCTATGGAAAACAGTATGGAGATTCCTCAAAGAACTAAAAGTAGACACACTATTTCAAAGAACTAAAAGTAGACCTACTATTTGATCCAGCAATCCCACTACTGGGTTCAACTCAGAGGAAAAGAAGTCATTTTATCAAAAAGACACCTGCACTCAAATGTTTATTGCAGCATAATTCACAATTGCAAAGATGCGGAATCAACTGAAGTGTCCATCGATTCATGAGTGTATTAACAAAATGTGGTATACATATACCATGGAGTACTACTCAGCCATTACAAAGGATGAATTAATACCTTTTGCAGCCATTTGGATGGAACTGGAGATCATTATCCTAAATGAAGTATCTCAAGAATGGAAAAACAAACACCACAGCTTCTCACTATTAAGTTGGAACTAACCGATGAGCACATATGTGCACAGAGGGAAGTAAAACTCAGGGGAAATCAACCACGGAGGAGGGGGACATAGGGGAGGGGCAAAAACCTACCTAACAGGTACAAGGAACACTATTTGGGTCATTGGCACAATTATAGCAGTGACTCAAGAATTATAAAAGTGATCCATGTAACCAATAACATTTGTACCCCCTTAACATTTTAAAATTTTACAAAAAGAATGAAAAAGAATAAAGAAAAAAAGAAAAGAGAAAAATAAAATAAAATAAATTTCATGTAGCCTACATGTACACTGTTTATAAAGTCTACAGTAGTGTACAGTAATGTTTAGGACTTCATATTCACTCACTACTCACTACCCAGAGCAACTTCCAGTCCTGCAAGCTCTGTTTATGGTAAGCATTTGTATTTCATACTGTATTTTACTGTACCTTTTCTATGTTTAAATGCGTTTGGATACACAAATACTTACTATTGTGTTACAACTTCCTATAGTATTCAGTACAGTTAACATACTGTACATGCTAGGTTTGTAGCCTAGGAGCAATAAGCTATACCACATAGCCTAGGTGTGCAGTAGGCTATACCATTTAGGTTTGTATAAGTACAAACTCTGTGATGTTTGCATGATGACAAAATCACCTACCAATGCATTTCTTAGAACTTCTCTCTATTGTTAATTGACATATGACTGTACTTATTACACGATCTGATAGGAGTCTTTTGAGATCCTGTAAAATCTCCAATATTATACTGATAGGAAACACAGCTAGATTGTGACTTACTAAGTTTTTGACCAGTTAGCTGTAGACCTAAGACAAGTAGCTCATTTTGCAAGGTCCAGTGGATTTATTTTATGTCTCATTATTTTTTTTGCCTAAATTTTTTCTCCATCAGATAAACATATTGATGTCAGTAATATCACCAATATTATAATTAGA
>NW_012150319.1:1384498-1386634 GCF_000956105.1 Propithecus coquereli | reverse complement strand
ACTTCATAAAACAAAACTATATTGCAAAGTTTTGTTTAAATAAAAAAAGTATCACATTACACAGATGTCAAAATTATAAGGAAGAGAATACATACAAACAGTGAAAATTGTTGGATGCCCTGGGCCTCCAAATTTATTTATCACATTGACAACAAATGATAAGATGTTTTTGAATACCCAGGAAAAAATGGAGGCCTTGGGTGATCTTTTAAATCTATGTTCAGTTTCCTAGAATTTTTCAGAACTCCACTGAAGAAAGAGTACCCAGTAATTCCTTTCAATTCTCATCTCAAAACTGATCTCTTCTCTGGGCTCTCTGTGGCAGTTCAGGTTGTTGCCTGATGCATTCCTTTCAGGAGCTATGTCACTTACGGTGAATTTGTCTTACTTTACTCCCCCTTCAAGAGACACACCTTGCCACGATTATCTCTGTACTGGTCACAGGGAGAAGTTGTTTCCATTCACTGAAAATGGAAACAACTAGTTTTTATTTCCATTAACTCTTATACTACTATTGTTAGAGGCTTCTCATAATTTTCCTGCCCTGTTCTCCAAAATGCCTCTATACTTCTTGTATCAAACTTGTGTTTCACAATCATTTTTTTATTCAACAAATATTCAAAATACTACTATGTGCCCTATGTTCTTCCAGATGTTTCAATAACAGACATCAAGAGAAAGAACTCCTTGTCCAAGAAATTCACAAACTTTAGGGATCTACGATGATGTTATGACACAGGAGCTTGACACCACTGTGGTAAAACTCTCTGCACATTTATCTCTAAGGCCATCCATTGCTCCAAGAAGATGCAGTCATTTGCTACACTATAGATTGATGATCTGGTACAGGGAAGAGAGTGATGGAAATAAAATTAGACTATCCAAGTTCAAATCTCATCTCTGCCATTTTCTGGCTATGTGATTTCAACAGGTCTTAGTTAAGCGGTGATTCCCTAAGCATAAGTGCCTTCGTCTGTGAAATCATTGTAACAATGCCTTACTCATAGGGTCATGTGAAGACTGCTTGAAATACCTTATGGAAATTCTAGCACATCTTCTGGTATACAGTAGGCAGTGAATAAATGTTATTTTAGTCAAATAAGTTATCATCAAAACAATCTATTAGATGCCAACCATGCGATAATTCTTTAACCGTTTATTTTGAAACAAATGAAGACTTAGAGAAAAGTTCCAAAGATAGTACAAGTTCTCTTACAGACTTCACTCTAATTCCTCCAATTATATATATTATTCTATTACAAATAATATTTCATAATATAATTTTTTCTGAAACATTTGAAAGTAAGTTGCAAGCATATCATCCTTTCACTCCTATATACTTCAGTATATATTTCTGAAGAATAACATTGTCTTATACAACCAGTGTGGAATTATAAAAATTAGAAACAAGCATTGATATACTATTGTGACATCATCTATATACTTACTCAAATTTCATCCATTGTCCCATCAAATTCCTTCACAGCAAAAGAAAAAAAATATTTTCTGGTCCAAAATCCAATCCAAGATCATATATTTCATCTACCAGTCATGTTTCTTTGGTTTCTTTCAATCTAGAAAATGTTCTCTACTTTTCTTTGTCTTTCTTAACCTTGACATTTGGAGAGTTCAGTCCTGTATTTTGTAGACTGTTTCTCAGTTTTGGTTTCTCCATTGTTTTCTCATGATTAGAGCAGTTTATGCCCTTTGGCAAAAAAAAAATACACAAGAGTAATGTTGTTTTCTTCTCTGTGCATTGTATCAGGAGGCACATAAAGTCAATTTGTCCCATTAATGGTGATGTTATCTTCCATCACTAGATTAAGATGGTGTGTGAGGCATCTCCACCATAGTTACTCATTTTCCTTTTGTAATCAATAAGCACCTTGTGAGGATATCTTTTGAGACTAAATAAACATCCTATTGCATGTTTTTGTCCACTAGTTTTACCATGAAGTGATGATTTTTACCTAAAACAATTATTACTGTGGAGATCACCAAATGAAGATTTTCTGATTGCTCCTACATTTATTAGACACAATCATATAATAACATTTATTATTAACTATAAGCAAACTAATATTTAGTTGATTTTTCTAATAACCAATGTTAAGAGAAATCACCCATTGAGGCATC